>NC_067450.1:105227-187727 GCF_009764475.1 Pristis pectinata | reverse complement strand
GATACAAATTCTCAAAGTAGAAATGTCTACAGATACACACACAATGTCTCAAAGTAGAAATGGGTACAAAAACACACAACAAAAAGATACAAAGTCTCCTGGCAGAAATGTGTACAGATACACACACAACACAAAGATACAAATTCTCAAAGTAGAAATGTGTACAGATACACACAATGCAATGACACAAAGTCTCGAAGCAGAAATATATGCAGACACACACAGAACACAAAGATACAAAGTCTCTAAACAGAAACATGTACAGACACACACACACAAAGATACAAAGTCTCAAAGTAGAAATGTATACAGACACACGCACAAAGTCTCAAAGTAGAAATGTGTATATATACACAAACATACAAATTCTCAAAGTAGACATGTGTACAGATACACACACAACAAAGATACAAATTCTCAAAACAGATGTGTACAGATACGCACACAATGCAAAGATACAAATTCTCAAAGTAGAAATATATACAGACACACACAGCAGAAAGATACAGTCTCCAAGCAGAAATGTATACAGAAACACACCGATCAAAATGATACAAATTCTCAAAGTAGAAATGTGTACAAACACACAGAACACAAAGATACAAAGTTTCTAAACAGAAATGTGTACAAATACACACACACACAAAGATGCAAATTCTCAAAGTAGAAATGTACACAGACACACACAACACAAAGATACAAATGCCCAAATCAGAAATGTGTACAGATACACACACAAAGATACAAAGTCACAAAGTAGAAATGTGTACAGACACACACACATCAAAATGATACAAATTCTGAAAACACAAATGTTTACAGACATGAACACAACACAATGATGCAGTCTCAAAGTAGAAATATGTTCAGATAGACACACAACACAAAGATAAAGTTTCAAAACAGAAATGTGTACAGACACACACAACACAAAGATACAAATTCTCAAAGTACAAATGTGTACAGGCACACACACAATACAGAGACACAAAGTCTCAAAGTAGAAATGTGTACAGGTACACACAAACAAGCACAAAGATAAAATTTCTCAAAGTAGAAATGTGTACAGATGCACATAAAACACAAAGATACAAATTCTCAAAACAGATGTGTACAGATACACACACACGATGCAAAGACACAAATTCTCATAGAAATATATACAGACACACAAAGCAGAAATGTATAGATACACACAGATCAAAATGATCCAAATTCTCAAAGTAGAAATGTGTACACAAACGCAGAACACAAAGATACAAAGTCACAAAGTAGAAATGTGTGCAGACACACAACACAAAGATACAAGGTCACAAAGTAGAAATGTGTACAGACACACACACAATACAAAGACACAAAGTCTCAAAGTAGAAATGTGTACAGATACACACAAACAAGCACAAAGATAAAATTTCTCAAAGTAGAAATGTGTACAGATGCACATAAAACACAAAGATACAAATTCTCAAAACAGATGTGTACAGATACACACACACGATGCAAAGACACAAATTCTCATAGAAATATATACAGACACACAAAGCAGAAAGATACAGTCTCCAAGCAGAAATGTATATAGATACACACAGATCAAAATGATCCAAATTCTCAAAGTAGAAATGTGTACACAAACACAGAACACAAAGATACAAAGTCACAAAGTAGAAATGTGTGCAGACACACAACACAAAGATACAAGGTCACAAAGTAGAAATGTGTACAGACACACAACACAAAGGTACAAAGTCACAAAGTAGAAATGTGTACAGATACACACACAAAGGTACAAAGTCACAAAGTATAAATGTGTACAGATACACACACATCAAAATGATACAAATGCTCAAAACACAAATGTTTACATAATGCACACAACACAATGATGCCGTCTCAAAGTAGAAATATGTTCAGATAGACACACAACCCAAAGATACAAAGTCTCAAAACAGAAATGTATACAGACACACACACAAAGATACAAATTCTCCAGGTAGAAATATGTACAGATACACACACAGCAGAAAGATACAGTCTCCAAGCAGAAATGTATACAGATACATACAGATCAAAATGATCCAAATTCTCAAAGTAGAAATGTGTACACAAACACAGAACACAAAGATACAAAGTCACAAAGTAGAAATGTGTGCAGACACACAACACAAAGATACAAAGTCACAAAGTAGAAATGTGTACAGACACACACACAAAGGTGCAAATTCTCCAGGTAGAAATATGTACAGATACACAAACAAAGATACAAATTCTCGAAGTAGAAATGTGTACAGATACACACAAAGATACAAAGCCTCAGAACAGAAATGTGTACAGATAGACACACAACACAAAGATACAAAGTCTCAAAGCAGAAATATATTCAGATACACACACAACATGGAGATATCTATTCCCAGAACACACATACACAGAACAGTTACACGTTTCCAGTACAAAGTAATGTTACACATAACAGGAAAGGCACGTTTGCATGGCGCGTAGACACATGTAACAAGAAGATACGTGTACTCAGCAACACCACGACAAGCAAGTCCCCAAAACCAGAACTGCACAGACGCCACACAGCGTAGTAACACACGTGTGACAAATGTACACGGATACACACGCAACAAAACGATACAAGTTCCCAAATCAGAAATATAAGCCGCACGAAACACAATGATATATAGACCCGCAGACTACGTACAGAGTTATATCAATGCACAGATTCGCATACATGTATAGATTCATGAGGAAACACGTACTGTGGGAGATGAGCGTGAGAAGGGCAGAGGGACACAGAGCAACAGTCACAGAGAGACGGGTTCAAACACTGTGCCTACAACCTGTGATAGAGAGACAACCGTTCGCCGACGCACAGGTGACACAGTAACAAAGTTTCGGAAGGCAGAAGTGCAGCAGAGTCCGCCTGGGATTTTACAGCGCCGGCGTCATCCGTGAGGTTATCTGGGATCTAGGGCACGGGGGCTTCCACTCCCACACAGGGCAGAAAGTTTGTTTCTGTTTAAATGTGGAAGTATTTGTGGAGGTGTGTCATTGGGTTAATCCTGCCTGTGTCGGTATTGATGTTGGCGGGGAGAGAGGGAGGGAGAGAGGGAGGGAGAGAGGGAGGGAGAGAGGGAGGGAGAGAGGGAGGGAGAGAGGGAGGGAGAGAGGGAGGGAGAGAGGGAGGGAGAGAGGGAGGGAGAGAGGGAGGGAGAGAGGGAGGGAGAGAGGGAGGGAGAGAGGGAGGGAGAGAGGGAGGGAGAGAATACGGAGTTTGTGTGTGTGTGAGAGACAGACAGAGAGGGGAGAGTCTATATCTCGTGTGTGTGTGTGTGTGTGTGTGTGTGTGTGTGTGTGAGAGAGAGAGAGATAGAGAGAGAGAGACAGAGACAGAGAGAGAGTGTGAGAGAGAGAATAGAGGTGTGTGTGAGAGAGAGAGAGACAGAGGGGAGAATGAGTCTCACATCTCGTGTGTGTGTGTGTGTGTGTGTGTGTGTGTGTGTGTGTGTCTGTCTGTCTGTCTGTCTCCGGGGAGGAGAGACAGAGAATGTGTGAATCTTTCTCAGGATAATGTTCGTTGGAAGAGAGAGAGATTCTGTGCGTGTGTATGTGCAAGGGGATGTGCCCATATCTGTGTGTGCGTGTTTGAGAGAGGGAGGCGAGGCAGACCCGTCGTGTGTGAATTTCTGCATCAGTAGAGAGAATGCGTCTACATCTGAATCGGTGTGTGTGTTTGTGCATGTGAGTTTGAGAGAGGGCGGGGAGAGAGAGATATCATGTGTGAATTTCTGTATCAGTATTATGTTCGTGGGGGTAGAGAGAGAGACACAGAGAGAGAGAATACGTGGTGTGCGTGCGTGGGGAGACTACTCAGGTGTATCTGGATGAGAGAGAGATTGTGTGTGAGTGAGTACACTAGAGAATGCAGATGCTGGTATCTAGAGCGACACACAATCTGCTGGAGGAACACAGCGGGTCGGGCAGCGTCTGTGGGAGAGGGAGGGGGGGGAGAGGGAGGGGGGGAGAGGGAGGGGGGGAGAGAGAGAGGCGAGAGAGGGGGACGTTGCTCTCCCTGGGCAACACCAGATGTCGCTACAGGTCCACCTCTCACGGTTCAGTAAAGTCTCTGTGAGGCTCAAGCGGCGCTGACCGGTTAGAATTCCTGCAGGAGCGATTCTCTCTCTGTCTCTCGCTCTCTCGCTCTCTCGCTCTCTCGCTCTCTCTGTCACACAAACACACGTACGGGACGTGGGGAGGAGGAGGAGGGGAGGAGGAGGAGGGGGGGAGGAGGAGGAGGGGGGGAGGAGGAGGAGGGGGGGAGGAGGAGGAGGAGGGGGGGAGGAGGAGGAGGGGGGGAGGAGGAGGAGGGGGGGAGGAGAAGGAGGGGGGAGGAGGGAGAGAGGGAGGAGGATAAAGAGAGGGATAGAGTTGGAGGGTGGGAGGGGAGAGAGTGCATGCAAGGGAGCTATGGGAGGAAGAGAGAGGGAGGGAGGGAGGAGGAAGAGAGGGAGGGAGGGAGGAGGAAGAGAGGGAGGGAGGGAGGAGGAAGAGAGGGAGGGAGGGAGGAGGACAAGAGGGAGGGATGTCTACCTGGTGTTGGTTTATTGTTGTCACTTGTACCGAGGTCCAGTGAAAAACCTGTCTTGCACACCGATCGTACAGGTCAATTCATTACACAGTGCAGTTACATTGGGTCAGTACAGAGTGCATTGAGGTAGTGCAGGTAAAAACAACAACAGTACAGAGTAAAGTGTCACAGCTACAGAGAAAGTGCAGTGCAATAAGGTGCAAGGTCACAACAAGGTAGATCGTGAGGTCAGAGTCCATCTCATCGTATAAGGGAACCATTCAATAGTCTTATCACCGTGGGGTAGAAGCTGTCCTTGAGCCTGGTGGGACGTGCCCTCAGGCTCCTGAATCTTCTGCCTGATGGAAGAGGAGAGAAGAGAGAATGACCCGGGTGGGGGGGGGGGGGGGTCTTTGATTATGTCGGCTGCTTCACCAAGGCAGCAAGAGGTATAGACAGAGTCCAAGGAGGGGAGGCTGGTTTTGCTGATGCACTGGGCTGTGTCCACAGCTCTCTGCAGTTTCTTGCGGTCCTGGGCAGACCAGTTGCCGTACCAAGCCGGGATGCATCCAGATAGGATGCTTTCTGTGGCGCATCAGTAAAAGTTGGTGAGGGTCAAAGGGGACATGCTGAATTTCTTCAGTCTCCTGAAGAAGTAGAGGCACTGGTGAGCTTTCTTGGCCGTGGCATCTACATGATCTGACCAGGACAGGCTATTGGTGATGTTCACTCCCAGGAACTTGAAGCTCTCAACCCTCTCGACCTCAGCACCATTTATGTAGACAGGAGCATGTACACCGCCCCCTTTCCTGAAGTCAGTGACCAGCTCTTTTGTTTTGCTGATATTGAGGGAAAGGTTGTTGTCATGACACCATGTCACTAAGCTCTCTATCTCCTTCCTGTACTCTGACTCATTGTTATTTGAGAAAAAGCCCAATATGGTGGTATCATCTGCAAACTTGTAGATGGAGTTAGAGCAGAATCTGGCCACACAGTCATGAGTGTATAGGGAGTAGAGTAGAGGGCTGAGGACACAGCCTTGTGGGGCACCAGTGTTGAGAATTTGCATTGCACTTCCCTGTAGCTGTGACACTTTACTCTGCACTCTTATCATTTTACCCTGTACTACCTCGATGCACTGTGTAATGAACTGACCCGTACGACCTGTACGGTGTGCAAGACAAGTTTTTCACTGGACCTCGGTACAAGTGACAATAATAAACCAACACCAATAAGTGTTGGTTCAGCCCACAACATGTATGGAAAAGAGGGGACTGGACAGGGTGGTGAGGTGGGGTGGGGTGGGGTGGGGGGAGGAAATGGGGAGATGGCTCCACCAATGGGAGGGTCTCAAACGAAGGGACACAGTTGCAAGGTTGGGATGGTGGGTGGTGGAGGGGGGTGGTTATTTTAAACTTTCTCTTTTTCCCTTGCACACCCTTTTAGGTACCCATTGCAAACTCAACCCACCACCCCCACCTCATAGATCAAAAGAAGGACTTTCAAAAAGAAAATTATGGTGAAGCAATTCAATACCTATCTTGATTCACACCCCCTCCAACAGAAAATACCCCCGTTCTTTGTTACGAGCTAAAACTGCAAAATAGGTCGTGATGTTTCTGAAATGGGACAGGTTACTGCATCTGGGATGTTTTCCTGTGCAGATTGCGCTGCGATGATCTAAATTACAAACCATCAGCGTACATAACATGGCGATTATCTCCCCATACAAATTGTGCCGTGACACTCTGATGTACAAATTGTTGTGTGTGTCTGTACAAACTGCAGATACAACACACACACAGATAAATCTTGGTACATGTGACAACAATAAACCAATTTAACAATTTGGTTGACACGAGGTTCTGTAGATGCTGGAAATCTGGAGCGATGCACAGGAAACGCTGGAGGGACTCAGCAGGTCAGGCAGCATCTACAAGGGAAATGGACAGTCGAAGTTTCGGGTTGAGACCCTTCGTCAGGACCGGAAAGAAAGAGGGGAGATAGACAGTATAAAGAGGTGGGGGGAGAAGGGGTGGAGCAAGAGTTGGCCAGGTGATAGGTAGATTCAGGTGAGGGGGGAGAGTGGGAATGATGTAGGAAGCCGGCAGGTGATGGGTAATTTATCAATTTACCAATTACATCAATGGTGCTGAGGTCGAGAGGGTTGAGAGCTTCAAGTTCCTGGGAGTGAACATCATCAACAGCCTGTCCTGGTCCAACCACGTAGACGCCACGGCCAAGGCAGCTCACCAGCGCCTCTACTTCCTCAGGAGGCTAAAGAAATTTGGTTTGTCCTCTTTGACTCTCACCAACTTTTACCGATGCACCACAGAAAGCATCCTATCTGGATGTATCCCAGCTCGGGACGGCAACTGCTCTGCCCAGGACCACAAGAAACTGCAGAGAGTTGTGGACACAGTCCAGCACGTCACGGAAACCAGCCTCCCCTCCTTGGACTCTATCTTTACCTCTCGCTGTCTTCGTGCAGCAGCCGGCATAATCAAAGACCCCACCCACCCAGGACATTCTCTCTTCTCTCCTCTTCCATCAGGTAGAAGATACAGGAGCCTGAGGGCACGTCCCACCAGGCTCAAGGACAGCTTCTACCCCACTGTGATAAGACTATTGAATGGTTCTCTTATACGATGAGATGGACTCTGACCTCACGATCTACCTTGTTGTGACCTTGCACCTTATTGCACTGCACTTTTTCTGTAGCCGTGACACTTTACTCTGCACTGTTATTGTTTTTACCTGTACTACCTCAATGCGCCCTGTACTGACCCAATGTAACTGCACTGTGTAATGAATTGACCTGTACGATAGGTGTGTAAGACAAGTTTTTCACTGGACCTCAGTACAAGTGACAATAATAAACCAATACCAATCCCTTTTGAGCATAGAACAGGCCCTTCGGCCCACGATGTTATGCTGAACTAATTAAGCGCTCACCCAAACTTATCCCCTCTGCCCACACAACGTCCCCCTCCCGCCATTCCCCCACACATCTGTGTGCTTGTATGACAGCCTCTTAAACACCCCTGTCATACAAATGCAGAACTTAAGGAAGGTTTTCCCTGAGGTTCCAAGCACACTGTGCAAACCGGTTCTCCCTTCACCTACCTGAATGGTTCCATCCTCGAATAAAGATCTTCTGGTAAGTTTGTCAAGCTCCCCACCAACCCCATTAAAACTTGCCCAGTGTGTCATGAACTTATCCATTTTGTCAGTACCTCTTGCATTTCCACACTCTCAAAATTAAGCCATCCCAAGCTTCCTGTTTCTCACTTTCTGCCTGACTTCCAATTGTTCTGTCTCTCAAAGCAGTTTTATTGGAGGAAGGGAGAGCCTTTTACAATCCCTATTACTCTATAAAACTTCAACAATAGAGTGTCACTTTGTGGTCAATTGACAAAGTTCGATCTCCCGGGCACTGTGATATATTACCTCCTGTTACTCAAAAGTGATCTCCTTTTGTGCCTCGCCGAATTGTACTCAAGAAGTAATGGCCACCAAGACACCCAGGGAAACAGGAGCAAGAATTAAAGGCACTCAGTCCATCAAACCTGCCCCACCATAGAACATAGAACAGAACAGCACTGGAACAGGTCCTTCGGCCCCACAATATTGTTCTGTACTACCAAACTAGTAATTAAACGCCTAAATAAACCAATCCCTTCTGCCGACACAGTGTCCGTCTCCCTCCATCCCCTGCACATCCATGGGCCTGTCTAACAACCTCTGAAACCCCTCGGTCGTATCTGCCTCCACCCCCACCCCTGGCAGCACATTTCAGGCATCCACCGCTCTCTGTGTTAAAAAAAAGCATCTCCTTTGAACTTCTCCCCCTCTCACCTTAAACGCATGCCCTCTGGTATTAGACATTTCCACCCTGGGGGGAGAAAGATCCCAGCTGTCTGCTCTATCTGTGCCTCTCGTGATCTTATAAACCTCTCCCCTCAGCCTCCGCCGCTCCAGAGAGAACAACCCGAGTCTGTCCGACCTCTCCTTGTAGCTCACGCCCTCTAATACAGGCAGCATCCTGGTGAACCTTTCCTGCACCCTCTCCAAAGCCCCCCACACCCTTCCTGTAATGGGGGACGTGACCAGAACTGAACGTGATACTCCAGACACGGCCTGACCAGAGTTTTATACAGCTGCAACATGAATTCCCGACTCTTGAACTCAGTACCTCAACTAATAAAGGCAAGCGCGCCGCACACCTTCTTCACTGCCCTGGCGGCCTTTGCGGCCACTTTCAGGGAGCTGTGGACTTGGGCCCTGAGGTCCCTCTGTACACCGACACTATGAAGATTCCTGCATTAACAGTGTCCTGTCCCCTTTACATCTGACCTCCTAAAGTACAACACCTCACACCCGCCCAGATTAAACTCCATCTGCCGTCTCTCTGCCCGTATCTGCAACCAATCAACATCCTGCCATGTCCTTTGGTGACCTTCTACACTGTCCACAACACCGCCAATTCAATAGGATCTATGTTGGCCCTCCTACCCCCGTTCTCCACAGCCCTTTATCCCCTCGACCTCTCCAACATTTACCCACCTCCACCCTCAATCCAATGATCCTGCCTCCATCACCCTCGAGAATTCCCAAGATCTCCCTCCTTCTGAGAGAAGGACCCCACACACCTCAGTGTTAAATGACCGCAACCCCCCCACCCCCACCGATGGATAGGGTAGTTACGAAAGCTTATGGGGTGTTACCTTTCATAAGTCAAGGGATCGAGTTTAAGAGCTGCGAGGTAATGATGCAGCCTTACAAAACTCTGGTTAGACCACAATTAGAGTACTGCATCCAGTTCTGGTCACCTCATTATGGGAAGGATGTGGAAGTGTTGGAAAGGGAGATTTACAGAGGAGAGTTGCAGAGGAGATTTACCAGGATGCTGCCTGGTTTGGAGAGGATGCATTACGAGGAGAGACTAAGGGAGCTAGGGCTTTACTCTTTGCAGGAGGAGGAGGAGGATGAGAGGAGACATGATAGAGGTGTACAAAATATTAAGAGGAATAGATAGAGTGGACAGCCAGCGCCTCTCTCCCAGGGCACCAATGCTCAATACAGGAGGACATGGCTTTAAAGTAATGGGTGGGAAGTTCAAGGGAGATATCAGAGGAAGGTTGCTTACCCAGAGGGTGGTTGGGGCATGGAATGCGCTGCCTGGGGTGGTGGTGGAGGCAGGTACATTGGGCAAATTCAAGAGATTGCTAGATAAGCATGTGGAGGAATTTAAAATAGAGAGATACGTGGGAGGATGGGGTTAGATAGTCTTAGGTGAGGCTTAAAGGTCGGCACAACACTGTGGGCCAAAAGTCCTGTATTGTGCTGTACTGTTGTGCTATGTTCTACGTAACCATGTCCCCTCATTGTAGACCCCCCCCCTTCCATTGGGGGAAACATCTCCACATCTCCCCTGTCACATCCCACAGGGTCTGAGAAGATGGAATAAGCTCTCCCCACCCTTTGTTCTTCTGAAGTCCAAGGGTGGACAGACCCGAAATGTCCAACCTCTCCTGATGGGACAGACCACTGGTCCCAGTGAATTCCCTTCGGACTGTGCCCTGTGCTACTGGATCCTTTCTGAAGGTCAGAGGAGCAGGACTGTTCGCAGTTCTCCAGGCGTGGGCCCCCTGACCCCCCTACACACTTGAAGCGCAACCTTCCCGTCCCCAAACTCCAAATCCCATTCACAATCACGTCCTCTGCCTCCTCCAACTACCAGTTTGACCTTTCCTCCAAGATCTCTTGCAATCCGTGCCCCAGGACACCTCAATCCCCCAACCCCCGAACTGCACTCAGTAAGGGCAAGACATCGATTGGAGGGGCAGTGTGTCGGGACAGTGGCCTTTGGCCAAACAGTGCTCCCGACACTGTGAAGATCAGGGAGAGAGGCAGCCCAAGAGGAACGAGTGATTCTGGTGGTGGTTCCAATGAACCACCAGGACATCTGAGAGTCCCGACTCAGTCTCAAAGCCTGCCTCTTGTGGGCAGCTGACTATAAGAAGGGAAGCTGATGTACAGTTCATTACCACTCTTTGAGTGAACGTTTCTATAACTTGTCAGTGTGTACAAACATTGTATGAAGTCTCTCTCTCTCACACACACACTCACACACAAATGCCACACATGCACAAGCACCTATTTCCTTCTTCCCACATCTGTCTCCCTTTCATTTTGCCCCTCTTTGTAAACAAATCCCCCTTTTTCCACACTCACTCTGTATGTGGACCCTGTTAGTTCCCCTTTCCCTGCACGTGGGTGTGGGTGCGTTTGTGTCCAAGAGACAACACTGTGTGTGTCAGACACACCATATGTGTGGGTGTGTCGGGCAGTGTCAGACACACTGTGTGGGTGGGTGTGTGTCAGGCAGTGTCAGACACAGTGTGTGTGTGTGTGTGAGGGAGTGTCAGCCACTGTGTGTGTGTGTGTGTGTGAGGGAGTGTCAGCCACTGTGTGTGTGTGTGTGTGTGTGTGTGTGTGTGTGTGTGTGTGTGTGTGTGTGTGTGTGTGTGTGTGTCAGGGAGTGTCAGCCACTGTGTGTGTGTGAGGGAGTGTCAGACAGTGTGTGTGTGTGTGTGTGTGTGTGTGTGTGTCAGGGAGTGTCAGACACTGTGTGTGTGTGTGCACACCTGTCCCCCTCCTAACCCTCACCCCACCCCTCACTCGCTCTCTGTCCCCTTACCCCCCCCCCATCCCTTCCCACCCCCCAGCCCCCCTTTCTCTCTGAAGAAGATTTATAAATTCAGCAGGCAGATATTCCCAGCCCCGCCCCCCGGTGCGGGCGCCCTCTCCGAGCCGGCAGTCCCCAGGCAGCGACGTTGCCCCCATGAAACACACAACAACAGCACAGAGTCTGTTCCAAACAGCCCCCACCCCACCCCACACCAAGTCCACCCTCAGCCGTCCACCTCCGCGCCCGGACAAGTCAACCTGCTGTCCCCGGCCAGGGGAGAGGGAGGCGGCGGTGACACCTCAGCTGTGCTGCCCGACCGAGACGTCCCGGGACGGAATCCGCAGCTCCACATATACCCAGCCGCGACCGTCCTCCTCGGCGCAACTGCACCTCCTTCCAAACTTTCCCCACCCAAAAAAAAATGCAAACCACCGCCCGGAACCTCCGACTCAACTTTAAAAACTCTGGGAGTTTTGAATGAGCAATGATTTTGAACCGAGTCTCCCTCGATTGGCTGGTGTCGGAGACACGTGGGGCGCTTGACGCGACTCCCAAACGGCGTAAAAGGCAAATTTCCTGAGCTGGCGAACGGCGATGTGCAAAACCCCTCGTCGGAGGACGGGTCCCAACGGAGGGTGGGGGAGAGAGACCGCATTAATCCTACATTCTTTCATTTCTATTAAAAAGAGGTTCACCGGGACGTTGACCAAGTGCAGTTCTGGTCGCCCCCCCCCCCCCGTTACAGGAAGGGTGGGGGGGGGGGCGCTTTGGAGAGGGTGCAGGAGAGGTTCACCAGGACGCTGCCCGGATTAGAGGGCGTGAGCTACAAGGAGAGGTCGGACAGACTCGGGTTGTTCTCTCCGGAGCGGCAGAGGCTGAGGGGAGAGGTTTATAAGATCACAAGAGGCGCAGATAGAGCAGACAGCCGGGATCTTTCTCCCCCCAGGGTGGGAATGTCTGATACCAGAGGGCGTGCATTTAAGGTGAGAGGGGGAAAGTTCACAGGAGATGTGCGGGGCAGGATTTTTTACACAGAGAGCGGTGGGGGCCTGGAATGTGCTGCCAGCGGTGGGGGGTGGAGGCAGATATGATCAGGGGGTTTCAGAGGCTGTTAGACAGGCCCATGGATGTGCAGGGGACGGAGGGAGACGGGTACTGTGTAGGCAGAGGGACTTAAGATGTTTAATTACTAGTTAAATCCGTACACACAATGTGGGCCAAGGAGCCAATTCTTGTTCTGTACTGATGCATATTCAATCAGATTCCCACATACTGGGGCGGGGTGGGGGCAGCACTCAACATCTTGGAATCCAGATGAGAAACCACAATGATGCCGGAGGGACTCAGCAGGCCAGGCAGCATCCGTGGAGAAAAGCAGGCGGTCAACATTTCAGGTCGGGGACCCTTCCTCAGGACTGAGGATAGGGAAAGTGGGGGAAGCCCAATATGTAGGAGGGAGAAGCAGAGCAGTGATAGGGAGGGACAGAAGAGGGGAGGTGGGGTGGGCACAGGGTGGTGATAGGTAGACGCACGTGAGAGATGGTGATGGGCAGGTGCGGGGTGGGAGGGGAGAGTAGATCCACCAGGGGGTGGGTCACAGGGAAGGTATTGGTGTTGGTTTATTATTGTCACTTGTACCGAGGTCCAGTGAAAAACTTGTCTTGCACACCGATCGTACAGGTCAATTCATTACACAGTGCAGTTACATTGAGTTAGTACAGAGTGCATTGAGGTAGTACAGGGTAAAAACAGGGCAGACATGGTAGTGTAGCGGTTATGGTAATGCTGTTACAGCGCCAGCGACCCGGGTTCAATTCCCTCAGCTGTCTGTAAGGAGTTTGTATGTTCTCCCCGCTCCCCCACCGTGTCCGCGTGGGTTTCCTCCGGGTGCTCTGGTTTCCTCCCACATTCCAAAGACGTACGGGTTAGGAAGTTGCGGGCGTGCTATGTTGGCGCCGGAAGCGTGACGACACTTGCAGGCTGCCCCCCAGAGCACTCTACGCAAAAGACGCATTTCACTGTGTATTTCGACGTACATAGAAACATAGAAAACCTACAGCATAATTCAGGCCCTTCAGCCCACAAAGCTGTGCTGAACATGTCTCTACCCTAGAAATTACTAGGCTTACCCATAGCCCTCTATTTTGCTCAGCTTCATGTACCTATCTAACAGTCTCTTGAAAGACCCTATCGTATCCGCCTCCTCTACCGTTGCTGGCAGCCCATTCCCCACACTCACCACTCTCTGAGTAAAAAACTTACCCCTGACATCTCTGTACCTGCTCCCCAGCACCTTAAACCTGTGTCCTCTTGTGGCCACCATTTCAGCCCTGGGGAAAAGCCTCTGACTATCCACACGATCAATGCCTCTCATCATCTTATACCCCTCTATCAGGTTCCCCCCTCATCCTCCGTCGCTCCAAGGAGAAAAGGCCGAGTTCCCTCATCCTGCTTTCATAAGGCATGCTCCGCATCCCAGGCAGCATCCTTGTAAATCTCCTCTGCACCCTCTCTATGGCTTCCACATCCTGCCTGTAGTGAGGCAACCAGAACTGAGCACAGTACTCCAAGTTGAGGTCTGACCAGGGTCCTATATAGCTGCAACAATACCTCACGGCTCCTAAATTCAATTCCCTGATTGATGAAGGACAATACACCATATGCCTTCTTAATCACAACCAGAGTCAACCTGCACAGCCGCTTTGAGTGTCCTATAGACTCGGACCCCAAGATCCCTCTGATCCTCCACACTGCCAAGAGTCCTACCATTAATACTATATTCCACCAACGTATTTGACCTACCAAAATGAACCACTGATGTGACTGGTAGGGACATGTCCCCCACAGCTTTGTGGGCCGAAGGGCCTGAATTGTGCTGTAGTTTTTCTATGTTTCTATGCACATGTGACTGATAAAGATCTTTCATCATCATTTAAAATGAACTTTGTTTTTTGTTGTTCTTTCTTGTATAATTGTGTTCAACTTGTGTTTTTCTTGTGAATGCTAATTGTATGTTGCTTGGTGCCTGTGACTCTGCTCTAAGTTAAGCAGCCGACATAATTAAAGACCCCACCCACCCCGGATATTCTCTCCTCTCCCCCCCCCCCCCCACCGACTCTGACCTCACGATCTACCTTGTTGTGACCTTGCACCTTATTGCACTGCACTTTCTCTGTAGCTGGGACACTTTACTTTGTACTGTTATTGTTTTTACCTGTACTACCTCAATGCACTCTGTACTAACTCAATGTAACTGCACTGTGTAATGAATTGACCTGTACGAACGGTATAAGACAAGTTTTTCACTGTACCTCGGTACAAGTAACAAGAGGAAGATACAAAAGCCTGGAAGCACGTACCACCAGGATCAAGGACAGCTTCTACTCCGCTGTTATAAAACTACTGAATGGTTTCCCTCGTGCGATAACGTGGACCATTGACCTCACAATCTACCTGGTTGTGGCCCTTGCACCTTATTGTCAGCCTACACTGCACTTTCTCTGTAGCTGTGACACTTTACTCTGTAGTGTTATTGTTTTTACCCTGTACTACCTCAATGCACTCTGTACTAACTCAAATGTAACTGCACTGTGTAATGAATTGATCTGTATGGACGGTATGCAAGACAAGCTTTTCACTGAACGTGCAAGTGACAACTGAACATAGAACACTGCAGCACAGTACAGGCAGACAAGATCACAAGACAAGGCAGCAGAAGTAGGCCATTCGGCCCATCGAATCTGCTCCAAAGAAAAGGAAAAAAGAAAAAGAAATGAGAAATTGGGTGGGGGGGGGCCAGAAAAAAAAACCTAATCCCAATTTCTGGCCTTATCCCCATATCCCTTGATACCCCGTCTATTTAGATATCTATCTATCCCTTCCTTAACTGCCTCCAGTGATCTGGCCTCCACTGTTGTACATGGCAAGGAATTCCACAAATTCACCACTTGTTCAGTGTGGATGTGATTTTCAACCCCTCCCCCCCAGATGGAGTTCGACCTGGAAGAGTGTGAAGTGATACACTTCGGGAGATCGAATTCGAAGGCAGAATGCAAGGTTAATGGCAGGACTCTCAGCAGTGTGGAGGAACAGAGGGATCTTGGGGTCCACGTCCGTAGAGACAACAAGAGACTTGGAAAGGGAAGAAGAGAGACGTGATTGGCAGGAGGTTGTGAGGGGGGTGGGGATTTCCTAAAGTGGGAGAATTCAATGTTCATCCTGTTAGGCTGCAAGGTTCCAAGATGGAAAATGAGGAGCTGTTCCTCCAGTTTGTGCCTGGAATTCTCCCGGCAGTGGAGGAGGCCGAGGACTGACACATCAGTGATGGTGTGGGAGGGGGAGTTGAAGTGACCGGCAACTTGATCTTCCCTTCTTCCCTTTCCTAGCCTCTCTCTCTCTTTCTCTCTCTCTCTCTCTCTCTCTTTCTCTCTTTTTCCTCCCTTTCTTCCTCTCCCTCCTTCCCTGTGACCCACCCCCCCAGTGGATCTGCTCCCCCACCTGCACCTGCCCGTCACCATCTCTCACCTGCGTCTACCTATCACCACCCTGTGCCCACCCCACCCCCACTCTTCTGCCCCACCCATCACTGCTCTGCTTCTCCCTCCGATAAATCGGGCTTCCCCCCCTTTCCCTACCCTCAGTCCTGAAGAAGGGTCCTGACCCCAAACGTTGACCGCCTGCTTTTCTCCACGGATGCTGCCTGGCCTGCTGAGTCCCTACAGCATTGTCACAGTTTTTCATTTTCTTGGTGAGTGACATCAGTATCTAATTTTATTGCAACATGTGTTCCCATTATAATGTGAAATAACTGTACATAAAAATGTTGTCATGTGTAGGTATCAGAGATTGATAGGTGCGTTTGCAATTCCCAGCGCAGGGTCAGTGCTACAGTGGGTCAGGTCTCTCAATGAGTTGCAGGAACACACTGTGATAGCTGGGTGTGTTGTAACAATATATCACCAAATTAAAATGAGAACAATAATGTAATGAGTTATAGCTGGACATAAATACAGTAATATGAGACAAGATTGCAATGTGTTTCCCTGATAACACATGACAGGGTGTTTATCTATGATAATTAGGCTGGTTGGGTTAGCATTCCACTTGTTCAGTCTGGATGTGATTTTCAGAAGGCTTTCAACCCCTCCCCCCCGGATGTTCAACCCGGAAAAGCACTGAAGTGATACACTTCGGGAGATCGAATTCGAAGGCAGAATGCAAGGTTAATGGCAGGACTCTCAGCAGTGTGGAGGAGCAGAGGGATCTTGGGGTCCACCTCCATAGATCCCTCAAGGTTGCCGCACAGGTCGATAGGGTTGTTTATGTAAGGTTTCTTTATTAGTCACATGTACATCGAAACACACAGTGAAATGCATCTTTTGCGTAGAGTGTTCTGGGGGCAGCCCGCAAGTGTCGTCACGCTCCTGGCACCAACATAGCACGCCCACAACTTCCTAGCCTGTACGTCTTTGGAATGTGGGAGGAAACCAGAGCACCCGGAGGAAACCCACGCAGAAACGGGAGAACGTACAAACTCCTTACAGACTGAGGTGGAATTGAACCCGGGTTGCTGGCGCTGTAATAGCGTTATGCTAACCGCTACACTACCACGGTGCGTATGGAGTGTTGGCCTTCATTCGTCGGGGGACTGTGTTCAAGAGCAGCTAGGTGATGTTGCAGGTCTCTTGAACTCTGGTCAGACCACACTTGGATTATTCTGTTCAGTTCTGGTCGCCTCATTATAGGAAGGATGTGGAAGCTTTAGAGAGGGTACAGAGGAGATTTACCAGATTGCTGCCTGGATTGGAGAGCACGTCTTATGACGATAGGTTGAGCGAGCTGGGGCTTTTCTCTTTGGAGAGCAGGAGGATGAGGGGTGACTTGATAGAGGTGTACAAGGGGCACAGATTGAGTGCACAGTCAGAGACTTTTCCCCCAGGGTGACAATGGCTAACACGAGGGGACATAATTTTAAGGTGATTGGAGGAAGGTATAAGGGGGATGTCAGGGGTAAGTTTTTTACACAGAGAGTGGTGGGTGTGTGGGACGCACTGCCGGCAGAGGTGGTGGGGGCAGATACATTGGGGACATTTAAGAGACTCTTAGGTAGACTCATGAATGATAGAGAAATGGAGGGCTATGTGGGAGGGAAGGGTTAGATAGATCTCAGAGCAGGATAAAATGTCGGCACAACATTGTAGGCCGAAGGGCCTGTACTGTGCTGTAGTGTTCGATGTTCTAAAGAACCATAGAACACTACAGCACAGAAAGCAGGTCATTGGGCCCTTCTAGTCTGTGCCCAAACTTTATTCCGCTAGTCCCATTGACCTGCACCCAGTCCATAACCCTCCAGACCGCTCCCATCCATGTATCTATCCAACTTATTCCTAAAACTTAAGAGTGAGCCCACATTTACCACATCAGATGGCAGCTCGTTCCACACTCCGACCACTCTCTGAGTGAAGAAGTTCCCCCTAAACCTTTCCCCTTTCACCCTAAAACCATGTCCTCTCGTACTTATCTCTCCTAATCTAGGTGGAAAGAGCCTACTCGCATTAACTCTATGCCCCTCATAATTTTGTAAACCTCTATCAAATCTCCCCTCATTCTTCTACGTTCCAAGGAATAAAGTCCTAACCTGTGCAATCTCTCCCTGTAACTCAACTCCTGAAGACCCGGCAACATTCTCGTTCTATGTTCTATGTTTTCCACACTGAAGTGTATCATCCCTGAACCAGTGAGGAGAGGGAGGAATGCCCAGGATGGTACTCACAATCCCAGGTCCACGAAATGGCCATGGGCCAGGGGTCCCCGGGAGAGAGAGCGGGGAGTTGGCAACTCTTCTAGTGGGCTTCGAGCCTCATCGTTGAGTGGCAGCCCTTCGTCTGTGACAGACCTTGGAATGGAGGGCCTGGTTTGGGATTTGGGGGTGGGGGGAGGGGGGTGGACGTACAAGGGAGGTGTACTGTCCAAAGGAGCCGACCAGGTGTGTCTGGGGTATGGTGGGGTGGGGGGAGCGGGAGGGGTGTTCAGCCAGGGAGGGGGCAGGGACCATGCAGAGGCTTTGTTGGTGGCTGCCTCTCCAGCGAGGTGGGGGGGGGGGGCCAGCCCTGGACAGCCCAGGTGTCAGAGGGCAGGGGCCACAGCTGCCCTGTAGGGCACGAGCTTTGTGCTGCCTCCATCTCCAAAGCCAAAGTGTGTTGGTGCAGTGAGGGCAGTGGCGGATTTTTTATTCGAGAGCGTTTATCTGTACGGATAGTCTGTGTGTGTGTGTGTGTGTGTGTGTGTGTGTGTGTGTGTGTGTGTGTGTGTGTGTGTGTGTGTGTGTGTGTGTCTGTCTGTCTGTCTGTCTGTCTGTGTCTGTGTGGGGTGTGTGTATTTGTGTGCGTGTATATATGTGTTTGTATATGTGTGTGTCTGTGAGTGTATGTGTGTGTGTTTGTATGTGTGTGTCTGTGTGATTGTGTGTATGAGTATGTGTGTGTGTGTGTGTCTGTGTGTCTCTGTCTGTGTGCGTGTGTGTATGAGTGTGTGTATGTGTGTGTGTGTGTGTGTGTGTGTGTGTGTGTGTGTGTGTGTGTGTGTGAGAGAGAGAGAGAATGAGACAGAGAGACAGAGAAAATCAGAACCAGGTTTATTATCACTGAGTATGTTGAGAAAGGTGTTGTTCTGTGGCAGCAGCACAGTGCAGGACAGAAAAATCACTACAAGTTACAAAAATCAATAAATAGTGCAAAAGAGGGATGACGAGGTGGTGTTCACGGGTTCACGGACCGTTCAGAGATCTGACGGCGGAGGGGAAGAAGCTGTTCCTGAATCGTTGAGTGTGGGTCTTCAGGCTCCTGTACCTCCTCCCCGATGGTAGAGAGAGTGTGTGTGTGAGAGAGAGTGTGTATGTGTGTGTGTGTGTCTGTGTGTCTGTGTGTGAGTGAGAGAGAGAGAGAAAGAGAGTGTCTCTGTGTGTGTATCTGTCTATGTGTGTGTGTATTTCTGTATGTTTGTGTGACTGTATGTGTGTCTGTGTGTTTCTGTGTGTGTGTGTCTCTCTCTGTGTGTGTCTGTGTGTGTGTGTCGGACTCTCTCTCTCCGTCTGTGTGTGTGAGTGTGTCTGTGTCTGTGTGTGTGTGTCGGTCTGTGTGTGTGTCTGTGTCTCTGTGTGTCGGTCTCTCTTTCTCTGTGTGTGTGAGTGTGTCTGTATCTGTGTGTCTGTCTGTCTGTGTGTGTGTGTGTGTGTGTGTGTGTGTGTCTTTAATCATTAGAAATAACTGCTTAAATGCACTGTGTTTCTTCCTTTAAGACCTGTAAGCTTTTTATTCAATGAAATGTTGTTGTTTTGCACCCGTCTCCGAGCCTGTCTGAGATTGGATGTAATCAGGGCAGATCCTTTTGTCAACTTTAAACAGCGCATCCAGGGTCTAAACAAAACACCTTGTTAGTTCGGGGCTGTTTACACCGGAGATTGAACATTTGGCAATAACAAGTCGCAATTGTTCGCTGATTTTAGTTTGCTTGTTTAAAAGTGGAGTTGTCTTTGAGGGCGAGCTGTTTCCTGGTTCCTGACCGGGACTGCCGGAGAGTTGTAAAAGATTAAAGAGGCGAGCCCCCTCGTAAATGGGCGACAGGGGAAATTTTCTCAAGGTTGTAAATTTAAACAACTTGTGGGCGTCTGTGGTAACAGCAGCCTCTGTCCTGCCTCGGCAGCAAACAGTGGGGGGGAGCATGGGGTCGTGATGGGGGTGGGGAGAGCCGGCACCCAGGGCAGGGGAAGGGGCAGGGGTGGGGGCGGGCGAGGGATGGAGGGATTGAAGAGGGAGAGGGAGAGGCGGATACTGGAGGGGAGGGGGGAGAGAGGAGAGAGAGTAGAAGGACGGGGAGAAAGAGTGGGGAGAGAGAGAGAGTGGGGGGGAGACTGGGGGGGCTTTATTCACTGGAAAGGAGGAGGATGAGAGGAGACATGATAGAGGTATATAAAATATTGAGAGGAATAGATAGACAGTCAGCGCCTCCTTCCCAGGGCACCAATGCTCAAGACGAGAGGGCACGGCTTTAAGGTTATGGGTGGGAGGTTCAGGGGAGATGTCAGGGGGAGGTTTTTCACCCAGAGAGTGGTTGGTGCATGGAATGCACTGCCTGGGGTGGTGGTAGAGGCAGATACATTGAACAGGTTCAAGAGCTTGTTGGATAGGCACATGGAGGAGTGTGGGATGGGGGGGATATGCGG
This sequence comes from Pristis pectinata, assembly GCF_009764475.1. Taxonomy (NCBI): domain Eukaryota; kingdom Metazoa; phylum Chordata; class Chondrichthyes; order Rhinopristiformes; family Pristidae; genus Pristis; species Pristis pectinata. Next base: position 167,243 of record NC_067450.1, on the reverse strand, counting down.
GAGGAAGGGGTTAGGTAGTGCGAGGGTGGTCTGATGGACGGCACAACACGGTGGGCCGAAGGGCCTGTTTTGTGCTGTATGGTTCTATGGTTCTATGGAGAGAGAGGGAGAGGGGAGGGAGAGAAAGAGAGAGGGAGAGCGGGGGAGAGAGAGGGAGAAGAGAAAGAGAGGGAGAGTGGGGGAGAGAGAGGGAGAAAGATGAAGAGAGGAAGTGATAAGAGAAAAAGGGAGAGAGGGAGAAAAAGAAAGGGGGAGAGGGGGAAGAGAGGGAGAGGGGAGGCAGAGGAAGAAGAGAAAGAGGGAGAGGAGAGATAAAGAGAGGAAAAAGAGAGAGAAAGAGGAACAGGAGGCCTGTGATTAGTGGTGTGCCTCAGGGGTTTGTGCTGGGGCCGTTGTTGTTTGTTGTCTATATCAATGATCTAGACGATAATGTGGTAAATTGGATCAGCAAGTTTGCTGATGACACTAAGATTGGAGGCGTTGTGAACAGCGAGGGAGGCTTTCAAAGCTCGCAGAGGGATCTGGACCAACTGGGAGAATGGGCCAGAAAATGGCAGCTGGAATTTAATGCCGACAAGTGTGAGGTGTTGCATTTTGGAAGGACAAATCAAGGTAGGACGTGCACAGTAAACGGTAGGGCACTGAGGAGTGCGGAGGGACACAGGGATCTGGGAGTTCAGATACATAATTCCCTGAAAGTGGCGTCACAGGTAGACAGGATTGTAAAGAAGGCTTTTTGGCGTCCTGGCATTCATAAATCAAAGTATTGAGTATAGGAGTTGGGATGTTGTGGTGAGGTTGTATAAGACATTGGTGAGGCCAAATTTGGAGTATTGTGTGCAGTTCTGGTCACCGAACTACAGGAAGGACGTTAGTAAGATTGAAAGAGTGCAGAGGAGATTTACTAGAATGTTGCCGGGTCTTCAGGAGTTGAGTTACAGGGAAAGGTTGAACAGGTTAGGACTTTATTCCTTGGAGCGCAGAAGAATGAGGGGAGATTTGATAGAGGTTTACAAAATTATGAGGGGCATAGACAGAGTAAATGCAAGTAAGCTCTTTCCACCTAGATTAGGAGAGATAAGTACGAGAGGACATGGCTTTAGGGTGAAAGGGGAAAGGTTTAGGGGGAACTTCTTCACTCAGAGAGTGGTGGGAGTGTGGAACGAGCTGCCGTCTGACATGGTAAATGTGGGCTCACTCTTAAGTTTTAAGAATAAATTGGACAGATACGTGGACGGGAGAGGTCTGGAGGGTTATGGACTGGGTGCAGGTCAATGGAACTAGCGGAATAAAGTTTCGGCACAGACTAGAAGGGCCGAATGGCCCATTTTCTGTGCTGAAGTGTTCTATGGTTCTATGGAAGAGAGAGAAAGATTTGGGGGAAGAGAAGATAAAGAGAGGAGAGAGGGAGAACGTGAGAGGGAAGAAGAGAGAGGAAAGTGGAATGAGAGAAAAAGAGAGAGAAAGAGTGAGAGAGAGAGAGGGGGAGGGAGAGGGGTGAAGAGAGAAAGTGAGAGGGGGTGACAGAGGGAGACAACGAGACAGAGGGAGACAGAGGGGGCAGTCAGAAAGAGAGAGGGGAGCTGAGGGACAGATGCTGTGTGAGAGAGACAGAGAGTCAGAGGGAGATGGAGAGAGAGAGAGAATCAGTGAGAGAGAGGGGCAGGCAGACACATAAGAGGGGACGGGACAGAGAACGAGAGGGAAGCACACAGAGGGTGTAACCAGGGACACAGGCAGAGTGAGCTGGGGGGAGGATGCAGAGAGCTTTGATTCATCAAGAGCTGCAGGCTGGAAATTTAAGCCCAGGTGTGCTGTCATTCTTGTGGTATCTAGTCTGAACGCCAAACCCACAGCCCGGTCCTGTCGACTGCTGCAATCAACCAGCTGCCAGGGGGAGCTCATCCGGTCGAGCAGCTTCTGTGGGAGGGATGGGAATGGTCAACGTTTCGGGTCGACACCTCACACCAGGGCTGGTGTCCCTGTAACTGGTGCGCTTGTAGTGGAGGCAGGTTAGATAGATGGAGACATAGACAGATAGGGAGAGAGACATAGATAGATAGAAATAGATAGATAGATAGATATTGGTTTATTATTGTCACTTGTACAGTGAAAAACTTGTCTTGCACACCGATCGTACAGGTCAATTCATTACACAGTGCAGTTACATTGAGGTAGTACAGAGTGCATTGAGGTAGTACAGATCAAAAAAAAAGCAGGGGCTTTTCTCTTTAGAAAGAGGGAGGATGAGCGGTGACCTGATAGAGGTGTACAAGATTATAAGGGGCATAGAATGGGCAGCCAGCACCTTTTCCCCAGGGTGGCAATGGACAATACCAGAGGACATCCATTTGAGGTGAGTGGAGGAAAGTTTAGGGGAGATGTCAGAGGTAGGTTGTTTACACAGAGAGTGGTGGGTGCGTGGAACACACTGCCGGGGGTGGTGGGAGAGGCTGATGCAACATTATATTTAAGAGACTCTTAGATAGGTACATGGATGACAGAAAAACGGAGGATTCAGGGCTGTGCAGGAGGGAAGGGTTAGATTCGTGGTGGGCTAGATAAGATATCTTTAGTCACGTGTACATCGAAACACGCAGTGAAATGCATCTTTTGCATAGAGTGTTCTGGGGGGGCAGCCCGCAAGTGTCGCCACGCTTCCGGCGCCAACATAGCACGCCCGCAACTTCCTAACCCCTACGTCTTTGGAATGTGGGAGGAAACCGGAGCACCCGGAGGAAACCCACGCAGACACTGGGAGAACGTACAAACTCCTTGCAGACATGGATAGGTGGGTAGATTAGATCGATAGATAGCTAGGTAGATATTTAGATCGATAGACTGAAAAACTATGAACAATAAAAATTAAATTAAACAAAAAGGAAAAATCACGAAGACCAAACACACGGTGAATTGTCAGATAAAAGCTGAATAGCTTTTGATAAACCTTTCGATAAAGAGTCAGAGTAGGAAGGAGAGAGGGTTGATGGGCGAATTTGAGGGGCCTGACCCTGGGCACAGGTAGATCACAGGTGCGGTGTGCCACGTGAGCACAGGTTGATGGACAGGTGGGGGGGGGGGGTTGCCAGATGTCCAGGGCAGATAGGATCAATGGCTCCGGTTCAAACCCACAGCCAGGTGTGTCGGTGGACGTTCTCTTCAATGTGATTCCGGCACGTTAATTGTCTGTACTTATCCCTGGAATGCTTGTGGGGAGATATGTCGAGTTCTGCTGGATGCCCCACCCCAACACAACCCCAGTGACACGCAAGACCCCACGCTTTTATCGATAATGCAGCGCTGGTGAGATGATGCGAAAAATGATCGTTTCACAGGAGCCCAGGGTAGGGGAGCGGGCTGGTAGTTTATTCCATAACTGATATAGGGAGAGCAAAATATATGTGTGTGTGTGTGTGTGTGTGTGTGTGTGTGTGTATGTAAAATTGGGCGGAATTGGTATTGGTTTATTATTGTCACTTGTACTGAGGTCCAGTGAAAAACTTGTCTTGCACACCGATTGTACAGGTCAATTCATTACACAGTGCATTGAGGCAGTACAAGGGAAAAGCATTAACAGAATGCAGAATAAAGTGTCCCAGCTACAGAGAAAGTGCAGTGCAGGTAGACACTAAGGCGCAAGGGCCACGACCAGGTAGATTGTGAGGTCAAGGGTCCATCTCTTTGCACTAGGGGGCCATTCAATAGTCTTATAACAGCGGGGTAGAAGCCGTCCTTGAGCCTGGGGGTACGTGCTTTCAGGCTTTTGTATCTTCTGCCCAATGGGAGAGGGGAGAAGAGAGAATGTCCGGGGTGGGTGGGGCTTCTTTGATTATGTCGGCTGCTTTCCCGACAACCGCACACTCACTTCCCAACCCCGACACCCACCTGCCATCAAACATCACACCCACCTACCAAACGTCAACTACCTGCCCATCCATCCCCCACCCACCCACCTACTCACCTCACCTACCAACCCCATCACCCACACACCCACCCTACCAACCCACCTGTCCATCAAACCCCCACCCTCCTTCCCAACGTCCAACTACCAGCACACGCCCCTACCTCCCGACCCCCCCAGACCCCCCTCGACCCTCTTGCTCCCTGCACACGTATCCCACCCACCTCCCTATCCGTTCACCCGTCTGCCTGTCTCCTGTGATCAATCGTCTGTCTGTCTCTGTGCCTCTCCCTGTTCAGACGACTGACTGTCACTGCACCTCTCTGCTGTCTGCTCAGGGCTGGGCTGGTGTGTGCTCCTGTTTCACCATGTGACAGGGAGTGAGGGGGGGGGGTTCTATCTGTGTATTTACCCCCTCTCCTCCCCTCTCCCCACCCTCCTTGTCTCCGCCCCCTCTCTCTCTTTCTCTCTCTCCCCATTTATTCCTGTCCTCTCTCTTTCTCTCCTCTCTGTCCACTGTCTTCTCTCTCTGTCTATCTCTTTCTGGTATTGGTATTGGTATTGGTTTATTATTGTCACTTGTACTGAGGTCCAGTGAAAAACGTGTTGCACACCGATTGTACAGGTCAATTCATTACACAGTGCAGTTACATTGAGTTAGTACAGAGTGCATTGAGGTAGTACAGGTAAAAACAATAACAGTACAGAGTAAAGTGTCCCAGCTACAGAGAAAGTGCAGTGCAATAAGCTGCAAGGTCACAACAAGGTAGATCGTGAGGTCAGAGTCCATCTCGTCGTATAAGGGAACCGTTCAATAGTCTTATCACCGTGGGGTAGAAGCTGTCCTTGAGCCTGGTGGGACGTGCCCTCAGGCTCCTGTATCTTCTGCCCGATGGGAGAGGGGAGAAGAGAGAATGACCCGGGTGGGTGGGGTCTTTGATTATGTCGGCTGCTTCACCGAGACAACGAGAGGTAAAGACAGAGTCCATGGAGGGGAGGCTGGTGCCTGTGATGTGCTGGACTGTGTCCACAACTCTCTGCGGTTTCTTGCAGTCCCGGGCAGAGCAGTTGCCGTCCCGAACCGGGATACATCCAGACAGGATGCTTTCTGTGGGGCACCTGTAAAAGTTGGTGGGGGTCAAATGGGACATACTGAATTTCTTCAGCCTCCTGAGGAAGTAGAGGTGCTGGTGAGCTTGCTTGACCATGACGTCTATATAATTTGACCAGGAGAGGCTGTTGGTCATGTTCACTCCCAGGAACTTGAAGCTCTCAACCCTCTCGACCTCAGCACCATCGATGTAGACAGGAGCATGTACACCGCCCCCTTTCCTGAAGTCAATGACCAGCTCTCCCCTCACTCTCTCTCTCTCTCTCTCTCTCTCTCTCCCCCCTCCCCTTCTTTCTCTCCTTCTCTCCATCTTTTCCCTCTCCGCTTGATACACCAACAACGCCGGGCAGGAGACGGGTGACAGCTGCCCAATGAACAGGCTCCCATCGCCCCTTCCCCTCCATCGCGACACTCCCTCCCTCTCCCCCGCCCTGCCCACTGGCTGTCGGGTCCGGGTGAGTGATTACAGCATGGCTGCTGAGGAGGCAGGCTTCAGAGTGTTCCTGTCATCAATAACTCCTCGCGAGGCGCTCTCGGAGCGAGGCAGAGGGGTGAAACTCAGGTCAAACTGTCTCACCGATATTGAAATGGATTCCCGTGTGTGTGTGTGCACGCGAGTGTGTGTGCGTCTTTGTGTCTGTGTCTATGGGTTTGTCTGTGTGTGTGCTTGTGTGGGTCTGTGTGTGTGGGTGTCTGTGTTTGTTTGTGTTTGTGTGTGTCTGTGTTTTTGTGTGTGGGTGTCTGTGTGTGTGTGTCAGTGTGTGTGTGTGTGTGTCTGTCTGTCAGTGTGTGTGTGTTTCAGTGTGTGTGTGTCAGTGTGTGTGTGTGTCTGTCAGTGTGTGTGTCAGTGTGTGTGTGTGTCTGTCAGTGTGTGTGTGTCTGTGTGTGTGTGTGTGTCTGTGTGTGTGTGTGAGTGTGTGTGTGTGGGTGTGTGTCAGTGTGTGTGTGTTTGTGTGTTTGTGTGCGTGTGTGTCAGTGTGTGTGTGTGTGTGGGTGTGTGTCAGTGTGTGTGTGTGTGGGTGTGTGTCAGTGTGTGTGTGTGTGTCTGTCAGTCAGTGTGTGTGTGTGTCTGTGTGTGTGTGAGTGTGTGTGTGTGTGTCAGTGTGTGTGTGTCTGTCTGTCAGTGTGTGTGTGTGTCTGTGTGTGTGTGAGTGTGTGTGGGTGTGTGTCAGTGTGTGTGTGTGTGTGTGTGTGTGTGCAGCGATGGAGGGGGTAGTGAGGGGGAGGAACAGGAGGAGGGGGGAGGGGTGGGGAGGAAAGAGGGGAAGGGGAAAGGGTGGAGAGATGGGGAGAGAGGAGGAGTAATGGGGAGAAAGAGGGAGGGGGAGAGGGGGGAGGAGGGAATGTCTGACAGACAGGGGGAAAGGACAGGGAGAGAGGGGGGTGGGACAGAGGCTGAGAGAGAGAAAGAAGGAGAGAGAGACGAAGGAGAGAGAGAGAGAGACTAACGGTGAAAGGGAGAGAGGGGGAGGAAAAGGGTGAGAGAGGCGGACAGACAGACTGACAGAGAGACAGAGGGAGAGTGTAGGAGAAGGAGAGAAAGAGTGACAGAGAAAGGACTTGGAGAGAGGGAGGGAGAAAGACTGGCAGAAACAGTCAGGACCTGGAGAAGGAGAGATGGAGAGAGAGGGAGGGGGGGGCGGAGAGAGAGGGAGGGAGTTAGGGATGTGTGTTAGGACCGAGGGAGGGAGAGAGGGACAGTGAGGAAGGCTGTCAAAGCTTGCAGAGTGATCTGGACCAGCTGGGAAACTGGGCTGGAAAACGGCAGATGGAACTTAATGCAGACAAGTGTGAGGTGACGCACTTTGGGAGGACAAACCAGGGTAAAACTTACACAGTGAACAGTAGGGCTCTGAGGTGTGCGGTAGAGCAAAGGGACCTGGGAATATAGATCCATAATCCTTGAAAGTGGCATCTCAGGGTCATAAAGAGAGCTTTTGGCACATTGGCCTTCATAAACCAGGGCACTGAGTACAGGAGTTGGGATGCTGTGTTGAAGTTGGACAAGATGTTGGTGAGGTTGAATTTGGAGCATTGTGGGCAGTTCTGGTCACCTACCTACAGGAGAGATGTCAATAAGCCTGAAAGAGTGCAGAGAAAATTTACACGGATGTTGCCGGGGCTTGAGGACCTGAGTTACAGGGAAAGGTTGAATAGATTCGGACTTTATTCCCTGGAGCGCAGGAGAATGAGGAGAGATCTTATAGAGGTGTACAGAATTATGAGGGGTAGAGATAGGGTGAATGCATGCAGGCTTTTTCCCCTCAGGTTGGGTGAGACTAGAACGAGAGGACATAGGTTTAGGGTGAAAGGGGAATCTGAGGGGGAACTACTTCACTCAGAGGGTGGTGCGAGTGTGGAACCAGCTGCCAGCGGAAGTGGTGGATGTGGGTTCAGTTGTAACGTTTAAGAGAAGTTTGGATAGGTCCATGGATGGGAGGGGTTTGGAGGGATATGGTCCGGGTGCAGGTAGATACGACTGGGCAGAAGATCAGGCCGGCATGGAGCAGATGGGTCAAAGGGCCTGTTTCTGTGCTCTGTGGCTCTATAATCAGGTTTATTATCACTAACATATGACGTGAGATGTGTTGTTTTGTGGCAGCAGTACAGTGCAAACATCACTATAAATTGCAAAGTAAATAAATAGTGCAAAAGGGGAATAATGAGGTAGTGTTCATGGGATCAGAGGTCTGATGGCGGAGGGGAAGAAGCTGTTCCTGAATCGTTGAGTGTGGGTCTTCAGGCTCCTGTACCTCCTCCCCGATGGCAGTAACGAGAAGAGGGCATGTCCCGGGTGGTGAGGATCCTCAGTGACAGATACCGCCTTCTGAAGGCACCGCCTCTTGAAGATGTCCTCGATGGTGGGGAGGGTTGTGCCCGTGATGGAGCTGGCTGAGGCTACAACCCTCTGCAGCCTCCTGGTGCATTGGAGCCTCCGTACCAGGCGGTGATGCAACCAGTCAGAACGCTCTCTGCCGTACATCTGAAGAAGTTTGCAAGGGTCTTTGGTGAGGGACCGAATCTCCTCAAACTCCTAACAAAGCAGAGCAGCTGACATGCCTTCTTCGTGATTGCATCAATGTGTTGGGCCTGGGATAGATCCTCCGAAATGTTGAATTCCACAGATTCACCACCCTCTGGGAAAAGCAGTTCCTCCTCATCTACCCCCCTGAACCTTGAGGCCATGTCCCCGAGTTCCAGTCTCACCTAAGATATAAGATAAGATATTTATTTATTAGTCACATGTACATCGAAACACACAGTGAAATGCATCTTTGGGAAGGGAGTGAGAGAAGGGGAGGGAGGGAGGGGAGGGAGGGAGAGAGAAGGGGAGGGAGGGAGGGGAGGGAGGGAGAGAGAAGGGGAGGGAGGGAGGGAGGGGAGGGAGAGAGAAGGGGAGGGAGGGAGGGGAGGGAGAGAGAAGGGGAGAGAGATGGGAGAAAAGGAGAGGTGACAAATTAAATGAATACAAAAATGCAAAGTAGGCAGAGGGGAGAGAGAGTCGGGAGAGAGGCCAATGAACAGAGGAGATCGTGACTGAGGTGGAGGCCACATAAATAGACTCGAGTGGGGGGATTGAGGGGGGAGAGTCAGTCAAAGCCATTTAAGGCAAAGACAGACACAGAGAGTGAGAGGGAACGTTGACACACAGATAGAGAGTGAGGGGGAGATAGAGAGACACAGGGAAATTGAAAGATCGAAGGAGAAATAGAGAGAACAGAAAAAATGAGAGACAGAGGGAAACAGGGACTGTGAGGGAGAGAGAGAGGGAGGGAGAGGGAGAGAGAGAGACTGACAGATGGAGAGAGAGGGAGAGAGACTGACAGAGACAGAGAGAAAGAGAGAGAGACTGGCAGAGAGGGAGAGACTGACAGTCATAGAGAGAGATTGACAGAGAGGGACAGACTGGCAGAGAGAGAGACATAGAGAAAGATGGAGGGAGAGAGACAGACTGGCAGAGAGAGGGACAAGAGAGAGAGAGAGAGACTGATAGAGAGTGAAAGAGGGAGAGAGACAGAGTGGCAGAGAGAGAGAGAGACAGATGGACAACAGAGAGAGACTGGCAGAGAGGGAGAGACTGACAGTCATGGAGAGAGAGATTGACAGAGGAAAAGAGATTAGCAGAGAGAGAGGGTGACAGACAGAGAGAGAGAGAGAGTGGCAGAGAGAGAGACAGAGAGAGAGAGAGACTGACAGAGAGAGAGAGTGAGAGAGACAGATAGAGGCAGAGAGACAGAGAGAGGGAGACAGAAAGACTGGCAGAGAGAGAGACACACAGTGAGAGAGACAGAGAGAGTCAGAGAGACAGAGAGAGAGAGACAAAGAATGGCAGGGAGACAGAAACTGACGGAGAGTGAGAGACTGACAGTCAGAGAGAGATTGACAGAGAATGGAAAAGAGAGATTAGCAGTGAGAAAGACTGACAGAGGGGAAGACAGAGACAGAGACCGACACAGGGAGAAAGAGAGTGAGGGACACGGAGACAGACAGAGAGAGAGTGTGTGTGTGTGTGAGAGAGAGAGAGGGAGAGAGAGAGAGAGAGGCATTGAGAGAGAGGTTGAGGAGAGGTGAATAGACAGAGAGGTGGAAACCAAACAGAGAGGGAAAGAGGGAGGTCAGACAGAGTAAAACAGAGACAGGAAGGAAAAATGAGCAGAGACAGAGGGGAAATGAGGGGGAGAGGAGGTGGAAGGAGAGAGGGGTGTAAATTGGCTGACTTTTAAATAACAGATTGAAAGTTTTAAGAACACACCAGTGGGCAGGATTTACGAGCGCTCTCTTGCTGAGCAATGAGGGAGCCACAGTTATACCGATCGTAAATTTTTATCACAAGGTTCCAAAGGCACGGAGCTCCAATTTTGTGTTTGGATGTGTGTGAGAGAGAGGCACTAGCAGCTCATGGGAGTATGGGCATACATAATTAAACACACGCTTCCCGGATGTGTTCTTTGATCAAAGCCTTAGGCTTTAGTAAGCAACTATTCTATTCCCCCTCCCTCTCTGTCTCTCCCTGTCCCTCTGTCTCTGTCTCTCTCTCTCTGTCTCTTTCTCTGTCTCTCTGTCTGTCTCTGTCTCTCTGTCTGTCTCTCTCTCTCTCTGTCTCTCTATCTCTGTCTGTCTCTCTCTCTGTCTCTCTGTGTCTCTCTGTCTATCTCTGTCTCTATCTCCCTCTCTGTCTCTTTCTCTCTCTCTGTCTTTCTCTCTCTCTGTCTCTCTGTGTCGGTGTCTCTCTCTGTCTCTCTGTTTCTCTGTCTGTTTCTCTCTCTGTCTCTCTGTCTCTCTCTCTGTCTCTGTCTCTGTCTCTCTGCCTCTCTCTGTATCTCTCTCTCTTTTCTTCTGTGTGTGTGTCTCTCTCTGTCTGTGTCTGCCTCTCTCTGCCTCTCTCTCTCTGTCTCCCTGTCTCTTTCTATCTCTCTCTGCCTCTCTCTGTATCTCTATCTCTCTCTCTCTTTGCCTCTATCTGTGTGTGTCTCTCTCTCTCTCCTGCCTCTCTCTCTCTCTCTCTCCTCTCTGTCTCTCTCTCCCTCCCCCCCTCTCTCTCTCTCTCTCCTCTCTGTCTCTCTCTCCCTCCCCCCCTCTCTCTATCTCTCTCTCCTGTTTTTCTCTATCTCTGTTTGTCTCTCTGCCCCTCTCTCTCCCCCCCTTTCTTTTTTATGTACCAGTTATTCGCAAGAAAGATCCTCGACCTGAAACATTCACCCCTTCTCCCCCTGCACAGATGCTGCCTGACCCACCCAGTATTTCCAACGTCTTATTTTGGACGTTCAGCATCCGTGAGTTCCTCCAGAAGTCTGATGTTTTTACATAGAACATCGAACAGTACAGCACAGTACAGGCCCTTCAGCCCACCATGTCGTGCCGACCTTTAAACCTCGCCTAAGACTATCTAACCCCTTCCTCTCACATATCCTTCTGTTTTAAATTCCTCCGTATGCTTATCTAGCAATCTCTTGAATGTGACCAATGTACCTGCCCCCACCACCACCCCAGGCAGCGCATTCCATGCCCCAACCACTCCCTGGGTGAAAAACCTCCCTCTGACATCTCCCTTGAACTTCCCACCCATTACTTTAAAGCCATGCCCTCTTGTATTGAGCATTGGTACCCTGGGAAAGAGGTGCTGGCTGTCCACTCTATCTATTAATATTTTATACACCTCTATCATGTCTCCTCTCATCCTCCTCCTGTCCAAAGAGTAAAGCCCCAGCTCCCTTAGTCTCTCCTCATAATCCATCCTCTCCAAACCAGGCAGCATCCTGGCAAATCTCCTCTGCATCCTTTCCAACACCTCCACATCCTTCCTATTTTTTGCTCCAGATTCCAGCTGTTTCTCGTCTCAACATCTGCTGCACGCCCTTCACGTGACATCGTCCTTTCTCCGGGGATGCTGGATCACCTGATGAGTATCGTAGCTCCTACACCTGGGAACCAGGAGTAGGACATTCAATCCGTCGATGAGAAACCACGACGATGCCGGAGGGACTCAGCAGGCCTGGCAGCATCCGTGGAGAAAAGCAGGCGGTCAACGTTTCAGGTCAGGACTGAAGATAGGAATGTCCTGTACAATTGGTGAGCTCCCACTGGATCCAATGGGATCCAACCTTCCAGAGCAGCCTACCACGCGGAACCTTATCAAAGGCCTTACTGAAGTCCATGTAGACCACATCTACTGCCCCACCCTCATCAACCTTCTTGGTTACAGAGAGTCACACAGCACAGAAACAGGCCCTTTGGCCCAACCGGTCCATTCCACTTAAACCTGTGTGGAAGCAACCACTTAAACAACAGCTGAATCCACTCCAGGTCTTCCAAGCTTACCTCCCAATCCAGGTGGATCCGCTCCAGGTCTTCCAAGTCTGTTCACTGGCAATCACTTACCTACCAGTCCAGGTGAATCTGCTCCAGGTCTTCGAAGTCTAGCAAGGAGAAGATACTTACCATCCAGTCCAGGGGAATCCACTCCAGGTCCTACAGGTCTGACCCTAAATGATAACTTACCTGGTGGCTGCACTTCAAGGACGAAGAGCTGCCGCCATGTATCTCGGAAACGTGGCAAGAGGGCTGGGCTGAAGGTGAGGCTGAAACAACGTGGATACAAGACCCCCCTCCCCAGCATACTTCTAGCTAACATCCAGTCCATTGAGAACAGAGTTGATGAACTAAGGGCAAGATTGACCTACCAAAGAGAACTGAGGGACTGTTGTGTACTACGTCTCACTGAAACGTGGCTCACACCTGCCTCACCTGACTGTGCTGTTCAACCTGACGGCTTCTCGATTCATCGAATGGACCGTACAGCGTCCTCAGGCAAAGTTAAAGGCGGAGGGGTCTGCTTCTGAATCAATAACTTGAGGTGCTAGGACATGACGGTCCTGGCGAGCTCCTGCTCACCCAGCCTGGAATATCTAACGGTGAAGCATTGACCATTCTATCTGCCAAGGGAGTTCGCTTCAGCTATCCTGATGGCAGTCTACACCCCACCACAGATGGACATGAAGCCTGCACTCAATGAGCTGTACTCCGTGGTCAACAACCTTGAGACAGGATACCCTGAGGCCCTCTTCATCATCGCAGGGGACTTCAATCAGGCCAACCTGAAGAGTGTGTTACCAAAATACTACCAGCACATCATCTGCTCCACCAGGGGCACCAACACCCTTGACCACTGCTATACAACCATCAAAGGTGCCTTCTGAGCCACCCCTCGTCCTCACTTTGGGAAATCGGACCATCAGGCAGTGCTCCTCCTCCCTGCATACAAATGGAAACTGAAACAGGAGGATCCGGTACGGAGAGTCGTGCAGTGCTGCTCTGAGGAAACAGATGAGCTCCTACATGACTGCTTTGAGACAGTGGACTGGTCCATGTTCAGAGACTCAGCTGCCAGCCTTGATGAGTATGCCACCACCATCACAGACTTTATCAGCAAGTGTGTGGAGGACTGGGTACCAAAGAGGACAATACGGGTGTTCCCAAATAGGAAACCATGGATGAACCGGGAGATCCACTCCCTACTGAAGGAGAGGACTGCTGCACACAAATCTGGTGATCTTGATCTGTACAAGAAATCGAGGTATGACCTTCGGAAAGCTATCAGGGATGGCAAGAGGCGATACCGACTCAAAATAGAGTCCCTGACCAGCCGCCAGTTATGGCAGAGCTTACATGACATGAGGGCTACAAGACGAAGTCGGGCTGCATAGCTAACAACAGCGCATCCCTTCCAGATGAACCTAACGCATTCTATGCACGTTTTGAACAAAAGGGAAGTGGATTGTCACCATCCACCTTGACAGCCACCAACGCAGCTGAACCTGTGATCACAGCGGAGGACGTAAGATCAGTCTTCTGAAGAGTGAACACGAGGAAAGCATCTGGCCCAGATGGTGTCCCGGGCCGTGTGCTCAGATCTTGTGCTGATCAGCCGGCAGAAGTACTTGCGGACATATTCAAGCTCTCCCTGCTTCAGTCTCAGGTTCCCTCCTGTTTTAAGAAGGCCACTATCATCCCGGTACCAAAGAAAAGCAAGGTAACATGCCTCAATGACTACCAACCAGTGGCTCTGACGTCCACCACCATGAAGTGCTTTGAGAGGTTGGTCATGGCTCGCATCATCTCCAGCCTCCCAGACAACCTGGACCCATTGCAATTTGCCTATCACCAAAACAGGTCTACAGCGGATGCCATCTCCCTGGCCCTACACTCAGCTCTGGAGCATCTGGACAGTAAGGACACCTACGTTAGACTTTTGTTTATTGACTACAGCTCTGCCTTCAATACAATAATTCCAAGCAAGCTTGTCACCAAACTCTGAGACCTAGGACTCAGCACCTCCCTCTGTAACTGGATCCTTGACTTTCTAACAAACAGACCGCAATCAGTGAGGATAGGCAGCAATACCTCCGGCACGATTATTCTCAACACTGGTGTCCCACAAGGCTGTGTCCTCAGCCCTCTACTCTACTCCCGATACACTCATGATTGTGTGGCCAGATTCTGCTCTAACTCCATCTACAAGTTTGCAGATGATACCACCGTTGTCGGCCGTATCTCAAACAGCGATGGGTCGGAGTACAGGAAGGAGATAGAGAGCTTAGTGGAATGGTGTCATGACAACAACCTTTCCCTCAATGTCAACAAAACTAAAGAGCTGGTCACTGACTTCAGGAAAGGGGACGGTGGACATGTGAGGAAGTAAAGGGTTAAAAAATCTGTAACTATACAAATAACTGATGGAAAAATACGTCGCAAGCAAGAGCAGGCAAGCTGCTGACTCATGGGTAGGTGTTAATTACTGTGTCTGGAAACTTGGTTGCAGACCAGTTATGCTGTATGGTTCTATGCTGGACAATAAGGGTGCTGGGTGCAATAAACAGTGAGTGGAAGCTTGTCCTAAACAATGAGGGAGATACCTGTCTTTGAATCTCTTGATTATAGCTCAATTATGTTGGACAATAGGTGCGATGTCTGCCTCTGGATCTCTGAGACCTGACCGAAACTCATGAAGCCGAAATCATTGTGTGCATGACAATATCTGTATAAATTTCAGGTGGGCAGGACCACCTGCGCTGGACTGCTGCTGATTTTGCCAAGTCACTTGCCTGAGATTTTAGACCGACTGCGGTTCTCCAGTCACGTTGAACCTGGACTCTGCACAGACACCAAAGTTCAACCAGTTGGGTTTTTGGAACCTTCTAGAGTCACAGAGTCACACAGCATGGAAACAGGCCCTTCAGCCCAACCAGTCCGTGCCGACCAAGATTCCCATCCGGGCCGGTCCCATCTGCCCGCGTTTGGCCCCATATCCCTCTGAACCTTTCCCATCCACGGACCTGTCCGAGTGTTGTTAATGTCCCTGCCTCACCCACTTCCTCTGGCAGCTCGTTCCATGTACGGACCACCGTCAGGGTGAAGAAGTTGCCCCCAGAGGTTCACACACACTCTCTCTCTCTCTCTCTCACACACACACACACACACACACACACACAGCCATGAACTAGCGTTCACTCACACACACACACACACACACAGCCATGTACTAGTGTTCACTCTCACACACACTCTCACACACACACACAGAGCCATGTACTAGTGTTCACTCACACACCCTCTCTCACACACACACACACGGCCATGAACTAGCATTAAATCACACACACATACACACACACACACACAGCCATGTACTAGTGTTCACTCTCACACACACTCTCACACACACACACACACACACAGCCATGAACTAGCGTTCACTCACACACACTCTCTCTCTCACACACACACACACAGCCATACACCAGCTCTCTCACTCACACACACACACAGCCATACACCAGCTCTCTCTCTCTCTCACACACACACACACAGCCATACACCAGCTCTCTCTCTCTCTCACACATACACACACACACACAGCCATACACCAGCTCTCTCTCTCACTCACACACACACACAGCCATACACCAGCTCTCTCTCTCTCTCTCACACACACACACAGCCATACACCAGCTCTCTCTCTCACACACACACACGCACACAGCATCATACACCAGCTCTCTCTCTCTCACACACACACACAGCCATGCATCAGCTCTCTCTCTCTCCCTCTCACACACACACACACACACAGCCATGTACTAGTGTTCACTCTCACACACACTCTCTCTCACACACACACACACACACACACACAGCATCATGCACCAGCGCTCCCACACACACAAAAGCTTGCATAAACACTACCCTCACTCACACACACACACACACACACACCATCGAGCCCAGCCGCCCGCACTCTCGGTATGCCTTTTCCTTTGAGATATGATCGTAACCTAATGAGGCTTTTAATTTTGTTGTTGTCAAGTAATGCTAAGCTTTTAAGAGGACTGTTTCATAATTCTTTTAAAGTGGATTTCTAAAAATAGTTCAGAACTCGACAGAGCATGAATTCGAGCACAGAAGCTCTTTCCATGTCACCCTGTCAAGTCTTAACAGCGTCGAGATTTCGTGTGCGCTCCCCGTCTAAATCTCACCGGCTTCAGTCCGTGGGCTAAAAAACCGAACCATCTCTCCCTCCCCGTTTTACTCAGAGCCCGGCTCGTCCCGGCCCGGCCCGACCCGGTCCTGCTGCTGCTTGGAACCGATTCGGGGAAGGTTTAACGTGGACACGCCTGAGGTTAGATCGGGTCCAACCCGATCTCGCCAAACTCCCGCGCTGAGATGTCCAGCAATTGAACGGGAGAGATTATAGTTACTTACCGTTTATTCAGTGTACATCAACGTTGATATGTAGCTCGTAGTATGTTTGATTTATACATCTGATGAATTCGTATATCATATCACACATACACGTATCATCAATATTTCACCCGCTTTTATAAACAGCCATATTTATGTGACATGTACATAGAATATTTTATATAAATCTATAAATGTTTTACAGGGATAAATGTATCTGTATCATATGCATACAAAATATTTACAAGCATGACCTGAAAATATATTTTCAATAAATATATTTACGTGGCCATATAAATGTTTTACATGTTATGAATAAATATGTTTAGAAAATTTGTAGATGTGATATACACTTGTATCGCCTGTAAATCGGCTATGGGTAAATATATTTCTTTCATATACAAATCTGATGCAAACAAGTTATCTAATTGTGCTTTGGTTAAATACATTTGTTTCCTCTACAAACCCGATACATACACGTTATCTAATTGTGATTTTAATATAAATATTTGCTTATATACTATGTAGCTGTATATGCAAATATAGATGCATATTATTTAAATGTGTGTAAACAAATATTTAGTTGACGTA
Source organism: Pristis pectinata (assembly GCF_009764475.1). Classification (NCBI taxonomy): domain Eukaryota; kingdom Metazoa; phylum Chordata; class Chondrichthyes; order Rhinopristiformes; family Pristidae; genus Pristis; species Pristis pectinata. Next base: position 150,402 of record NC_067450.1, on the reverse strand, counting down.
TTTATTTGAATATGCTAATAAATATAAGATTTCTCTAATTATATTTATTCACCATATAATTCTTATCATATAATTGTGTTTAAATATATTTATAGATTCAGAAATATGAGTAGACATATAAATGTTTCTAGAATGTTAATTTGTCATAAATATTTGTTTAAAGATACTTAAATCACTTGTATGGATTTACATGAAACATATATTACAAATTGGTAAGATAGATTTAAGTTACAAAACAAATATACACAAAGGTTTACCCACTACAGGAACGGGCGTATATAACATGTAACTATCACATTCATATCAATGTATCTTACAGATATCTACATATTATATAAATCTGCTCGTTCCCATAAGTGTGTATTTCACTGGACTTATTTTGTATCACATTCATACTGACTGTCTTACAGATATCTCCATCGTATCTAAATACGCTTCTACCCATAGATGTAGCGTGTAAATATTTTAGTATACAGATGTTGTAACACACTCATGCTGAATGTATCTTACAAATATCTACATATTATCTAAATATGCTTCTTCCCATAAATGTAGAGTTTAAGTATTTTAGTTTACAGATTCATACTGAATGTTTCTTACAAATATCTACATATTCTATAAATCTGCTCGTTCCCATAAATGTAGCGTATATTTCACTGGACTTATTTTGTATCACATTCATACTGAGTGTCTTACAGATATCTCCATCGTATCTAAATACACTTCTTCCCATAAATGTAGCGTGTAAATATTTTAGTATACAGATGTTGTAACACATTCATGCTGACTGTGTCTTACAGATATCTCCATCGTATCTAAATACGCTCGTTCCCATAAATGTAATGTTTAACTATTTGTTAATATTTATATCGATCTTAAATACATATTTAAATATATTTATCTAACCTATGTTTGCATTTGTCTATATTTTATATTGTGTCGTATAAAAATTTATGTGACATATTTAGATCATGGACAGACATTTATTTGCACCGTATATACGCGTTTCTTTTTATATGTGCGGCGTGGATGTTCGGTTTGAACTGAATTACAAGCGACTTTTAAGAGGGGTTTTGCTTCGGACGCGCGGCAGCCTTGTGGGAAATCGCGGAGACCTCCATCTACCCTGGGAGCCGATCAAGAAATCCCATAACCCATTAACTTGTCAGGACCCCCACCAGCCACCCCCCCCCCCCCACCCCCCTACCCCGCGGCCGGGCTGCGGGACAAACGCGAGGAGACTGCGGGATGATTGAAATTCCTTTCAATATTTTATACGCGCGTTTTGGATAAGACGGCGCGCTATCAATCTAACTCGGCCGGCCTCTCGGGTTTCGACAGGACGGACGCTGCTAAATGCTACCAGCGTGCGAGATCCTCTGCTGGTTCGCAAATTAAAATTACATTCTCTTTTTTTTATTTTTTACAAAAACAAATGCCCGCGTTTTGTTCTTTAAGGCGGTGCGTGCGTTGTACGGCTTCATTTGCCTGCGTTCCGCTGCGTTGTGCGGGGCTCCCGCGAACCGCTGCGGATCCCGCCGGGTTTAAGAAATCCTCCGATTTAATTTGCCGGCCAACCCTTCCGCCTCGTCACCCCTGCCGCCGGCTAATCGCCCTCCCCCGTGGCAAGAGGGTTAATTGCCCCGTACGGAATTTATAACATTAACCAGAAGTTTTTCTCCCTTCCCTCCACCACCCCCACCCCACCCCCCGCACCCCCGCAGCACCTTCCCTGCCCCGCCGGCGCCTTCTCACGCCCCGGGTGAGAAGACGGGACGGAGAGTTGGTGGTTTTAGGGAATATTTTTGCCAGGGGTTGCTTTGGGTCCTAGCGGGCAGGTAAACCTCGGCAGGGTGAAAATGAGATGTGCTGAAGAGTCTTGGTGATGCCGAGAAACGAGGGACAGGGGACAGGTACACCACCGGGTGCAGACACTCGTGAGGCACTCACACAAACAGAGGTGTTAATAACACACACACACACACTGACACAATCTCACATAGCGCAGACACACTGAGACACACACAACTGATACACACTCACACTCGCACGTATCACACGCTCACACAAACTCACACACACGCCCACTCTCTTTTTCTCCCTCACACATACACACACACACACTCACAAACATGCACACACTCACATACACTCTCTCTCACACACAGACACTCATAAACATACACACACTCTCACACACTAACTCTCTCACACACACACTTCCTCTCTCTCACACTCACACACACACAATTCCCCTCTCTCTCACACACACTCACACACACACTTCCTCTCTCACACACACTCTCTCACACACACTCATACACACATACAATTCCCCTCTCACACACTTCATCTCTCTCACACTCACACATACAATTCCTCTCTCTCTCACACACACACACACACACTTCCTCTCTCTCACACACACTCTCACACACACACTTTCTCTCACACACACTCTCACACACATACAATTCCCCTCTCACACACTTCATCTCTCTCTCACACCCACACTCTCTCACACACACAATTCCCCTCTCTCTCACACTCTGATACACACTTCCTTTCTCTCACATACACCCTCTCTCACACACACCCCCATATACACACACACGCTTTATCTCTCTCTCTCCCCCCTCACACACAGACACAGACACAGACACAGACACACACACACACACACACACACACACACACAGGTTCGCCAGATTGATTCTAGGGCTGATGGGTCTGTCGCAGACTGTGTTTCCTGGAACCGTGTTTTGAAGGCTGAGAGGGGATCTCGTCAAAATATGTACACACACCACATACACAAGAGTCCAAAACATTTCCATGCAGAACACACACATGCATAAACACAAAAACAGACATACAAAACACACACACGGAACACACACACACACACACACACACAGATTCACCAGACTGATTCTAGGGATGGTGGAACACACATGCAAACAACACACAAAATCACACACAGACACACATACAAGACAAACGCATGTAGAGAAAGCACATACGTCCACCGACACACAACGTACCCACACACACATACTCGCACAAAACATACACATGCACACACACAAACATACAAGATTCACACATACTACACGCCCAAGCAAACTTTAAAAAATTAAAAAGCCATCTCAGAGCTTGTGATAAGGCAAGTCATAAATCTTAAACCTCAAAGATAAATCAAGAAGAATTCTAACAAAGAGAGGAGATGCAGGATTAGTCTGTGAAGTTCCCAAAAGCAACGTGCCTCTGAGTCACATAAACCGTTTTATTTTAATCTCTCCAAAATAAGCGGTTAAAATAAATCTGAAAACAAATTGTTCTCCTCCCCCACCACCCCCCGAGGCGAACCAACCAAGGCTTTTAAAAATTAGAATTCTCCTCGGCGTCGAACAGCAGCAGGGTCACGGAGGCATCATTTTGCAATGAATTGCGAAAGTGTTCTTACATAGAGCAGAGAACAGTGCAGCACAGAACAGGCCCTTCGGCCCACAATGTTGTGCCGACATTGCTAATCCCTCCTACCTACAGAATGCCCAGATCCCTCCATTTTCCTCTCATTCATGTGCCCATCCAAGCCCCTCTTAAAAGCCCCCAATGAATTTGCCCCCACCACCCTATCAGGCAACGCATTGCAGGCATCCACCACTCTCTGAGATAAGAAAACGTCCCCCTCACGTCTGTTCTGAACCTACCCCCCACCCCCTCACTTTAAATGCATGCTCTCTGGTATTGGATCGCCCAATAATGGGGAAAATAGATGCTTGTTCACCCTATCGATACCCTTCATGATGTTATACACCTCCAACAGATCACCCCTCAGCCTCCGCCGTTCCAGAGAAAAGAGCCCAAGTTTGTCCAACCTCTCCCCCTCCCCTCTCTCCTCGTCTCCCTCCCCTCTCTCCCTCCCTCTCATCCTCCCTTCCCCCTCCCACTCCCTCTCCTCCCTCCTCCCCTCTGAGCGCACTGCGGGGAGCGGGAGCGGGATCGGGCCGGATGGACCGAATGTCCGCCCCAGTCCTCCCCAACCCTCTCGCCGTCCCTCCGGTCCCGGGACCCCGGCGGCGGGGTCAGGTTAGGGCAGGGAGCCGTCCCCAAAGGTCCCGTTCAGTTCCATTTAAGCCGGGCGAACCTTGACCTTTGAACACCTGAACCCCCTCCCCTCCCCTCCTCCCCTCCTCCCCTCCCCCTCCCCTCCTCTCCCCTCCTCTCCCCTCCACCACCCTTCCCCTCTTCCCCTCCTCCCCTCCCCTCCTCCCCTGCCCTCCCTCCACCACCCTCCACCACCAACCCCTCCCCTCCCCTCACACCTTCACCCTCCTCACCTCACACCCTCAGCCCCCCTCCACTACCCCCTCCCCTCCCCCCACCACTCCTCCCCTCCCCTACCCCCTCCTCTCCCCTCTACCACCCCCTCCCCTCACCTAACCCCTCCCCTCCCCTCCACCACCCCTCCCATACCCCCTCCCCCTCCTCTCCCGTTTGGGCAGCGCGCCTCCACACCGGCTCACCCCCAACCCGCTGCCCTGCACCGGGGAGATAAATCTCGGCCCGGGGTTAATTCACCCTTCCCAACCTGGGATCTGTTGTGTGTGTGTGTGTGTGTGAGTGAGTGTGTGTGTGTGAGTGAGTGTGTGTGTGAGAGTGTGTGTGTGTGTGTGTGAGTGAGTGTGTGTGTGTGAGTGTGTGTGTGTGTGTGAGTGTGTGTGTGAGTGAGTGTGTGTGAGTGTGTGTGTGAGTGAGTGAGTGTGTGTGTGTGAGTGTGTGTGTGTGTGTGTGAGTGTGTGTGTGTGTGTGTGTGTGAGTGTGTGTGTGTGTGTGTGTGAGAGAGAGAGAGAGAGAGAGAGAGAGAGAGAGAGAGAGAAGTCTCGGCCGCACTCTACCGACTCACGCTGTTAAACGCTGTGCCGCGGTCCAGTTGCAAAGTCGGCGGGCGGCATCCGTCAAAAACAAAAACGGATTTACGTTCGGAAGCTGCCAGTTTGCATGGTTTAGATTGCTCAGTTCAACGCTGGAATAATTGTCCGCAGAACTCTCCAATATGCCTGCCCTGGTAAATATGTAGAAAGGTGCGGGGAGATAAGTGATTCTTGCAATGTGAGCGTCAGATTTTCTGTGTGTGTTTGTACACCTGAGTGTTTGCACATTTCTCTGTTCTCTGTCTGACGATCTATGACGTGCATTTTAAAGAATCTGTATTTTATGGTTGTATGTGCGTGTGTGAAGTATGTATCTGTGCTTCGAGTTAGTTTTGGGTTTAAATATCTGCATGGCCACAGATTTGTGTGTGTACCGTCTGATATGCTTCACCCTTGATCTTAATGTGCGTATAAATATTTAGGTATTCCCTGTGAATACATGGGAATATAAATGCTAAAATGCGTAACTAATAATAGCTGTGTTGTTTTAATATATTGTAAGGTGTGTGTGTGTGTGTGAGAGAGAGAGAGAGAGAGAGAGAGAGAGTGTCCACAGATATATTTCTAAACATCTATAAATGGATAAATATATCTAAAGATGTATAGATGCAGAGATTTTGAATTGTTCTTGTTTATGTGTAATCTATAGGATGTGCATGAAAATATGTCTACATAGATGTTTATATATCTATATATAACATTGAACATACATTGAAACAAAACACATATCTTTCAGTATTGGATGTTCAGTTGTATAAATTAGCACCTGTGCAGAAAAATGTTCACACCCATCTGAGATATTATAGAAAATGAACACACATCTTTTAATATTATATCTAGGATGTGTGTGAATATTTTTCTACACAAATGCTCATTTATACAACTAAACATACAATACTGAAAGGTATGTGTTTTTATTTCTATTTATCTAAGGTGTGAAGATGTTTCTTACAGTTGTTCATCTATACAACTATAATGCCAGCAGGTCTGTATTTGTTTCTATATCCTTAAATTGTGTGACTATTTTCCATATGTACTATTAAATATTAAAAAAGGTGTTGCTTGTATATATCTGTGAGTGCGTGTATATAAATATCTATCCAAAATATGTGTTTCTATTTGTATCTAATTGTGTGTGTGTGTGTGTGTGTGAGTGTGTGTGTGTGTATGTGTGTGAGAGAGTGTGTGTGTGAGAGAGTGTGTGTGAGTGTGTGTGAGTGCATGTGTGTGAGTGTGTATGTGTGTGAGTGTGAGTGTGAGAGTGTGTGTGTGTGAGTGTGTGTGTGTGTGCACACCAACATATGTGTTTGGAGGTGATTACATTCAGATATATTAGAGTACATATGCACATATTTGCAAGGTGTGTGAAAATTTATATAGTTGCTAGGATTATAAAGGTCTTCTTGTATGCAGGAGTGTGTGAGAATATGTGTACCTGAATCACTACCAGGTTTATTATCACTGAGTATGTTGAGAAAGGTGTTGTTCTGTGGCAGCTGCACAGTGCAGGACAGAAAAATCACTACAAGTTATAAAAATCAATAAATAGTGCAAAAGAGGGATGACGAGGCAGTGTTCACGGGTTCACAGACCGTTCAGAGATCTGACGGCGGAGGGGAAGAAGCTGTTCCTGAATCGTTGAGTGTGGGTCTTCAGGCTCCTGTACCTCCTCCTCGATGGTAGTAACGTAATAAAAGTTTAGATTTATAATTAAAGTTCCTGTGTGTGTGTGTGTGTGTGTGTGTGTGTGTGTGTGTGTATGCATGCATGCATGTGTGTGTTCACGTGTATCTGTAAGTGGGTATATAAAATGTTTATATAAGAAACTGCAAAAATGTATTCTTGTTTGTACAAGATGAGATCTCTTTATTAGTCACATGTACATTAAAACACACAGTGCAATGCAACTTCTTGAGTAGAATGTTCTGGGGGCAGCCCGCAAGTGCTGCCACACTTCTGGCGCCAACACAGCATGCCTGCAACTTCCTAACCCGTACGTCTCTGGAACGTGGGAGGGAACCAGAGCACCCGGAGGAAACCTACGCAGACACGTGGGGGGGCGAACGTCTTACAGACAGCGGCCGGATTTGAACCCGGGTCACTGGCACTGTAAAATGTTACGCTAACCACTACACTACCGTGCCTGAAGGTGTGCCTGGTGTAACTGAATGCTTAGATAAATGCACAGGTATTTTATTGCCTGTACATATTTCCAAGTGTGATTTCTATGTGTAAACGCATGATGATATTGATGCCATGTGTGTGTTCTGGTGTGTGTGTGAATATACATCTCTATCTCTGGAGATTTAAATATATAACTGCCCACAGAAGACAGTGGTGGTGGTTGAAGGGACTCATTCGGGCTGGAGGCCTGTGAGTAGTGGTGTTGCGCAGGGATCTGTGCTGGGACCTCTGCTGTGTGTGATGTATATCAGTGACCTGGACGAGTATGTTGATGGGTGGGTTGGTAAGTTTGCAGACGATACCAAGATCGGCAGAGCTGTGAACAGTGTAGAAGATGGGCGATGGACACAGCGTGATATAGATCAGCTGCAGATGTGGGCAGAGAAATGGCAGATGGAGTTTAACCTGGATAAATGTGATGTGTTGCACCTTGGTGGGACCAATGTCAAGAGGCAGTACACTCTAAAGGGCAAGATCCCTAACGGTGTTGAAGAGCAGAGAGACCTTGGGGTGCAAGTCCATGACTCAATGAAAGTGGCCATACAGGTCGACAGGGTGGTTAAGTAGGTTTATGGAATCCTTGCTTTCGTTAATCGAGGTATTGAGTACAGGAGTCAGGAAGTTATGATGCATCTCTATAGAACTGGTTGGGCCACATTTAGAGTATTGCGTGCAATTCTGGTCACCTCACTGTAGGGAGGATGTCGAGGCTTTAGAGAGGGTGCAGAGGAGGTTTACCAGGACGCTGCCTGGATTAGAGGGCATGTGCTGGACAAACTTGGGCTCTTTCCTCTGAAGCGGCGGAGGCTGAGGGGAGATCTGTTGGAAGTGTACAAAATCATGAGGGTGTACAAGCAATATCTTCTCCCCCCCCCCCCCCATTATTGAGCGATCCAATACCAGAGGGCATGCGTTTAAGGTGAGAGGGGGTAGGTTCAGAACAGACATGAGGGGTACGTTTTTTTTACTGAGAGTGTGGTGGATGCCTGGAGTGCGTTGCCTGATAGGGTGGTGGGGGCAAATTCACTGGGGGCTTTTAAGAGGGGCTTGGATGGGCACATGAATGAGAGGAAAATGGAGGGATCTGGGCATTCTGTAGGTAGGAGGGATTAGCTATGTCAGCACAACATTGTGGGCCGCAAGGCCTGTCCTGTGCTGTACTTTTCTATTGGTATTGGAATTGGTTTATTATTGTCACTTGTACCAAGGTACAGTGAAAAACTTGTCTTGCAAACCGATGGTACAGGTCAATTCATTACACAGTGCAGTTACATTGAGTCAGTACAGAGTGCATTGAGGTAGTACAGGTAAAAACAATAACAGTACAGAGTAAAGTGTCCCAGCTACAGAGAAAGTGCAGTGCAATAAGGTGCAAGGTCACAACAAGGTAGATCGTGAGGTCAGAGTCCATCTCATTGTATAAGGAACCGTTCAATAGTCTTATCACAGTGGGGTAGAAGTTGTCCTTAAGTCTGATGGTGACATTGAGGGAAAGGTTCTACGTTCTACATTCTAGGTATATTTGCCCAAGTGTGTGAATATATCTGTGAGGATGTGCAAATTAACACTTCAACCCACGGTAGGTGAACTGAATCTGAGGTCTGCATTGACTGTAAAATATGACATTTTTGTTGGCTGTCCCTGATTTTCACACCCACATTTTTTTTAACAGCTTGCTTCAACTGTCAATCTGTCCTCAAATCAACGGGGCAAAGCATCTCAAAGCACCCTGCCCTCCCAGAGGAGCAGATGCCCAGAAAGAAGCCGCCACTTTCTGTGTAAGTCCAACTCGTTCGTGGAACTAACTGATTTAGGTTTCAATTACTCTGGCAGGAACCCTCAACTAACAACAACTCGCGGGCACTGACTTACAAGATAGACCCAACTCAGCATGGTTTCCTTAAAGGAAAATCCTGCCTGACAAACCTATTGCAATTTTTTGAGGAAATTACAAGCAGGCTGGACAAAGGAGAGTCAGTGGATGTCGTGTATTTGGATTTTCGGGCCTTTGACAAGGTGCCGCACATGAGGCTGCTGAACAAGATAAGAGCCCATGGAATTACAGGGAAGTTACGAGCATGGATAGAGCTTTCGCTGATTGCCAGGAAACAGAGAGTTGGCATAAAGGGATCCCATTCTGGTTGGCTGCCGGTTACCAGTGGTGTTCCGCAGGGGTCCGTGTTGGGGCCGCTTCTTTTTACGTTGTATATCAACGATTTGGATTATGGAATAAATGGCTTTGTGGCTAAGCTTGACGATGATACAAAGATAGGTGGAGGGACAGGTAGTGTTGGGGAAACAGAGAGTCTGCAGAGAGACTTTGGATGGACTAGGAGAATGGGCAAAGAGGTGGCAGATGAAATACAATGTTGGAAAGTGTCTGGTCATGCACCTTGGTAGAAGAAATAAATGGGCAGACTACTATTTAAATGGGGAGAAAATTCAAAATTCAGAGATACAAAGGGACTTGGGAGTCCTGGTGCAGGACACCCTAAAAGTTAAACTGCAGGTTGAGTTGGTGGTGAAGAAAGTGAATGCAATGTCAGCATTCATTTCCAGAGGAATAGAAGAGCAGGGGTGTGATGTTGAGGCTCTATAAGGCATTGGGAAGACCTCACGTGGAGCACTGTGTGCAGTTTTGGGCTCCTTACTGAAGAAAGGATGTGCTGACGTTGGAGAGGGTTCAGAGAAGACTCACCAGAATGATTCCAGGAACGAGAGGGTTAACATATGAGGGACGTTTGATGGCTTTTGGGCTGTACTCCTTGGAGTTCAGAAGAATGAGGGGGGACCTCATAGAAACATTTCGAATGTTAAAAGGCCTGGACAGAGTAGATGTGGCAAAGTTGTTTGCCGTGGTAGGGAAATCTAGTACAAGAGGGCACAGCTTCAGGATTTATGAGGAATAGATAGAGTGGACAGCCAGCGCCTCTTTCCCAGGGCACCAATGCTCAATACAAGAGGGCGTGGGTTTAAAGTAATGAGTGGGAAGTTCACGGGAGATATCAGAGGGAGGTTTTTCACCCAGAGAGTGGTTGGGGTGTGGAATGCACTGCCTGGGGTGGTGGTGGAGGCAGGTACATTGGTCAAATTCAAGAGATTGTTAGATAAGCGCATGGAGGAATTTAAAATAGAGGGATATGTGGGAGGAAGGGGTTAGATCGTCTTAGGTGCGGTTTAAAGGTAGACACAACATGGTGAGCCGAAGGGCCTGTATTGTGCTGTACTGTTCTATGGTCCTATGGTTCTATGGAAGGGCGCCCATTCAGAACAGAGACGCGGAGAAATTTCTCCAGCCAGAGGGCGGTGAATCTGTGGAATTTGTTGCCACGGGTGGCTGTGGAGGCCAAGTCATTGGGTGTGTTTAAGGCAGAGATTGATAGGTATCTGAGTAGCCAGGGCATCAAAGGTTATGGTGGGAAGGCGGGGGAGTGCGGCTAAATGGGAGAATGGATCAGCTCGTGATAGAATGACGGGGCAGACTTGACGGGCCGAATGGCCGACTTCTGCTCTTCTGTCTTATGGTCTTATGGCACTGACTTAGGGTAAGAGGGAAGGGATGTAGACGGCCAAATTGCCTGTGGCCCTCCACCCCCACCCCCCCAACCCCGCCGCCCATCCAGAACCAACCTCCCTCCTCCCTCCTCAACAACACCCACAGGATCTTCACCCCACCCACCGCCCCTCCAGGGGGAGAGATCCAAAGACTCACTTCCCTCCGAGAGGGAGTGAAAGATACGTGTGTCTCCGTTCTGCGCGGAAAGGTCACACAGCACAGAAACAGGCCCTTGAGCCCAACCGGTCCATGCCGACCCAAGATCCCCCTCCAAGCCGGTCCCATTTGCCCGCATTTGGCCCATATCCCTCTGAACCTTTCCTATCCAAGTGTCCTATCCACCTGTCCAAGTTATCTTTCAAATGTTGTTAATGTCCCTGCCTCACCCACTTCCTCTGGCAGCTCGTTCCACGTACAGACCGGCCTCTGGATGAAGAAGTTACCCCTCGGGTCCCCTATTAAATCTCTTTCCCCTCTCACCTTAAACCTGAGCCCTCTAGTTCTTGATTCCCCAACACTGGGGGGGAAAGTGTGCGCATTCACCCTATCAATGCCCCTCGTGGGTTTATACACCTCTGTAAGGTCACCCCTCACGCTCCAAGGAATAAAGTCCCAACCTGCCCAACCTGTCTCCGTGACTCAGTCCCTCGAGTCCTGGCAACATCCTCGTAAATCTCCCTCTGCGCTCTTTCCCAGCTCAATGGCATCTTCCCCACAGCAGGGCGACCAGAACTGAACACAGTTCTCCAAGTGCGGCCTCACCGACGTCCTGTACAACTGCGACATCACCTCCCGACTCCTGTACTCAGTGCCCTGACCGGTGAAGGCCAGCGTGCCGAGCGCCTTCTTCACCGCCCTCTCTACCTGTGACCCCACTTTCAGGGAACTATGAACTTATATTCATAGGTTCCTCTGTTCCACAACACTTCCCAGGGCCCGACCGTTCACTGTGGAAGTCCTACCCTGGACCAAGGAACTGACTGTGGACTTCAGAAAGGGGAAGTCGGGAGAACACACACCAGTCCTCACTGAGGGGTCGGCGGTGGGAAGGATGAGCAGCTTCAAGTTCCTGGGCATCAACATCTCAGAGGATCAACCCCGGGCCCAACACATCTATGCAATCACGAAGAAAGCACACCAGTGACTCTACTTCATTAGGAGTTTGAGGAGATTCTGTCCCTCACCAAAGACACTTGCAAACTTCTACAGATGTACGGCAGAGAGCGTTCTGACTGGTTGCATCACCGCCCGGTACAGAGGCTCCAACGCGCAGGGTCACAAGAGGCCGCAGAGGGTTGTAGACCCAGCCAGCTCCATCACGGGCACAGCCCTCCCCACCACCGAGGACATCTTCAAGAGTTGGTACCTCAAGAAGGCGGCATCCATCACTGAGGGCCCTCACCACCCGGGACATGCTCCCTTCTCGTTACTGTAGAAGTTTGCAAGATTCTTTGGTGACGGACCCAATCTCCTCAAACTCCTAACAAAGTAGAGCCGCTGGCGTGCCTTCTTCGTGATTGCATCGATGTGTGTCACTCGTGTATCCAAATGGTTCAAGTTATCAGAGCTTGGAGCCATTTGCCAAGTTGAAGGATGACAGATCCACAGTTGTTTATCACCCTCCCATTTTAGGAACTGCATTGAAACTCTCAGGTTCCAGAGTTGGGTAATGTTATCTATAAACAGGCATCGCGCAGCCTTAGCAAAGGATTCAACTCTTTCTTCTTTTCTCTCCGAGAAAAGTAATAGATACCTTCAGCATTTTGAGATTCTCCCCAAGGGAAAATAGTTCTGTGACACCATGTGCAGCTGTGTTTTGAGATGGTTCACATCTGTGAGAGAGGGAGAGAGAGGGGGAGGGAGAGAGGGAGGAGAGGGAGGGAGAGAGGGAGAGAGAGCAGGAGAGAAAGAGTGGGAGGGAGAGAGAGGAGAGAGGGAGGGAGAGAGACGCAGGGAGGGAGAGAGAAAGATAGAGGAAGAGATACAGAGGCAAGGAGAGACAGAGATATAGAGGGGGAGAAGCAGGTAGGGAGAGACAAGGAGATGGAGAGACAGGGAGAGATGCAGGGAGGAAGAGAGAGAGAGACAGAAACAGAGAGAGAGAGAGAGATGGAGGGAGATAGAGAGGTAGAGAGAGAGAGAGACAGAGAGAGAGGAACGGAGGTAGGCAGGGAGGACAGGGAGTTTGGGTGAGTCAACAGGTGGAGAGAGTGGCGGACAGAGTGAGGTGGGCGGGCAGGTTGGAGGGACATCGAATGACAGATAGAAAGGGAGAGACCAGCCGGATGAGCACTGCGAGACTACACACAACCCTATCCGTTCATACTGACTGCAGATGGATGGATTTAGTTAGATGGACACACACACAGACACACGCACGCACACACACATGCACATACACACATACACATGCACGCACACGTGGATACACACACAGGGTGCAGGGAGAGGGTGTAGAGAGAGAGAGGGTGTAGAGAGAGGGGTGTATAGAAAGGGGTTGTAGAGGGGTCTAGAGAGAGAGGGGGTGTAGTGAGAGAGAAGGTGTAGAGAGAGAGGGTGTAGAGAGATGGGGTGTAGATGAGAGAGAGGGTGTAGAGAGCTGGGGTGTAGAGAGAGGGGCTTAGAGAAGGCAGAGGGTGGAGGGAGTGACAGAGAGAGAAAGACATAGAGGGAGATAGAGATGGATATAAATTGAGGAAGAGGGAGGGCTGGAGGCAGAGATGGAGGGAAGGTTCAGAACTGGTCAAATGTAGGAGGGTTGAAGATGCACATTGGTGAGATTAACCTGGGTGGGGACGGGATTTACACACAGTCGGTTCTGTTGATGTGTCCGTGGCCAGGTTTGGCTGACTGCTGAGACCACCTCTTGTGTGGGAGGCTGATCTCCACACACTGGTTCCTGGAAAGATTTCCGAGGATGTTGCCAGGATCTCGGAAGGAGAGGTCGGGCAGGTTGGGACTTCATTCCTTGGAGCATGAGGGGTGACCTTACAGAGGTGTATAAACCCACGAGGGGCATCGATAGGGTGAATGCGCACAGTCTTTCCCCCCCCCCAGGGTTGGGGAATCAAGAACTAGAGGGTGTGGGTTTAGAACATAGAACATCGAACACTACAGCGCAGTACAGGCCCTTTAGCCCACGATGTTGTGCTGCCATTTTAACCTGCTCTGAGATCTATCTAACCCTTCCCTCCCACATAGCCCTCCATGTCTCTATCATTCATGCGTCTATCTCAGAGTCTCTTAAATGTCCCTGATGTATCTGCCCCCACCACCTCTGCCGGCAGTGCGTCCCACACACCCACCACTCTCTGTGTAAAAAACTTCCCCCTGACATCCCCCTTATACCTTCCTCCAATCACCTTAAAATTATGTCCCCTCGTGTTAGCCGTTGTCGCCCTGGGGAAAAGTCTCTGACTGTCCACTCGATCTGTGCTTCTTGTACACCTCTATCAAGTCACCTCTCATCCTCCTCCTCTCCAAAGAGAAAAGCCCCAGCTCGCTCAACCTATCCTCATGAGACATGCTCTCCAATCCAGGCAGCATCCTGGTAAATCTCCTTTGCACCTTCTCTAAAGCTCCCACATCCTTCCTATAATGAGGCGACCAGAACTGAACACAATACTCCAAGTGTGGTCTGACCAGAGCTGCAACATCACCTCGTGGCTCTTGAACTCAATCCCCCGACTAATGAAGGCCAACACTCCACACACCTTCTCAACCCTATCGACCTGCGCGCAACCTTGAGGGATCTATGGACGTGGACCCCAAGATCCCTCTGTTTAAGGTGAGAGGGGGGAGAGGTTTAATAGGGGACCCGAGGGGCAACTTCTTCACCCAGAGGGAGGAGAAGTGGTTGAGGCAGGTACATCAACAACATCTGACAGTGCGCTTGAACAGGTCTATGGATGGGAAAGGTTCACGGGGATATGGGCCAACTGGGACTAGCTTGGGTGGGGCACCTTGGTCGGCATGGACCAGTTGGGCCGAATGGCCTTGTCTCCCTGCTGTGTTAGCCTGCACTGGGTGCCGGCGAATTCATCAGTCGCAATCTCTATCTTGTGTCTCGATCTGCCCAGGAACTTGGGCGCGCCCTCTCCTGACCTAACCCCTTGTCGTAAACGGGCGACCTTCCAGCCTGCGACTGCATTGTGTGCAAATGGGTGTGTGTGACCTTTCTCAGACCCCTCATCCTACCCTCCGCTGATAACCTGACATTTTTTTTTAAAAAGAGGGAACGAGAGAGAGAGACCTACGCAGTTTAATTACCGAGGGAGATTTACGACACTGTCAGATCTGAGCATTGAGGAGGAAGGGGAGAGGGCGAGGATTTTTTTTCGGAAGTAAAAAAGCCCTGACAAAGTCTCCAGGCGCAATTAACCAACAATGAATCGAGTGTTGGGGAGACTTAAAAGACCCTCTCCCCTCTGCCATCCAAATTCCTCTTACACCTCCCCTCCCCCCCCACACACACACACCTCCCCTCCCCACCCACCCCTTAACCTAAGGAGCCATCCTTCCGTCGGCTGTCCTGGAATTAGATAGTGTTCCAGAGAGGTGTCCTCGGGATTTCTCGTCGTTGTGAGGTGCCCCTAGGAGAGCAGTGAGTGCCGGACTCGTGTGTGTGTGTGTGTGTGTGTGTGTGTGTGTGTGTGTGTGTGTGTGTGTGTGTGTGTGTGTGTGTGTGTGTATGTGTATGTCTGTCTGTATGTGTATGTCTGTCTGTACGTGTGTCTGTGTGTCTGTTTACATTATATTACAGGGAAGTTTGTGTGTGTCTGTGTATTTGTCTGTATGTGTGACTGTGTCTGTATGTGTGTGACTGTGTCTGTCTGTGTGTCTGTGTGTGTCTGTATGTGTGTGTCTGTCTGTACGTGTGTGTCTGTCTGTACGTGTGTCTGTGTGTCTGTTTACATTATATTACAGGGAAGTTCCATCGACAAATTCTTAAATTCCGGTCACTCCCCGTAACATTGGGGATCTGCGAGGTACTTGGGGGTTTATCTACAGTGCGGAGACTGTGCCCAGTGATCACTCCGGTCCCTGCCGCTACAGACACCCACCCCAGGACGTCACCGGGAGAGTTTGTGAGCCACAGATCAGTTTTCCAACTTTACATCTTAAATTTCTCTCTCTCTCTTGGATTGGTCGTAATCCTATTTTTTTTAACGCGTGGAGGGCGCAATGGGAGGTCTTAGTTATTCCGGAATTTTGTTTTAATATATAATTAGAAATAGGGGGAGAAGTTAAATTGATTTCCGAGTAAAAGATCAAGATCTAACTAATTCGGGAAGACAGCGCTTGCGTCAATCCACCCGCGGCCCACAAACGACCGGATTGTTTGACCGCTACGCACAGAAGTTTGATTAAATCTCATAGAACTACCACCCTCCCCTCTCCCAGCTCCTCCCCAACACACTGTTAAGAGGCCCCTGAACTAATCGCGTTTATTAATACTGAGCTTTATGTAAAGAAAAGGGATATAAATTGAAAGTTAAAGTTGGTAGCAACGGTGCCCAAGTATTGCGGGTACACGGTGCACGATTTAACACCCGGCCGGATTCCTTTTAACACACTTCCCGCTTGGCCGAGATGTGTCGGGATTCCTCCAATGTCAAAAGATCCGAGCGAGTCCAACTCGCAATAGGTGCCGTGCGGTAATGTAATTGATGAACTCGCCCACGGGAGGTTTAATGGCGCCGGAGTTGTGGTGGGAGCGAGTGGGAGGTTTGGGGTCGGTGGGGTTGTGGGGGGGGGGGGGACCGTAATCCCGGCCGACCCGGATAGAACCCATCCGTAAACCGGGGCTTCCCTTGAATCTACGTCTTCCCCCCCCCCCCCCCACCCCCCAAGCCTTATAAACTCGTGCCAAGAGATCCCCTCAATCGCGCTGAAGAAGCATTTGCTTTGGCCGGATTTGAGGGACGTTTTCATTTGGAAGGTTATAACATCAAATTTAACCAGCACCAGCCTCCCCTCCCCAACCCTTTCCAACCACCCGAAACTCGCTCAGCGCGAATGGTAGACGTCTGCTCAATTTTTTTTAAAACAGAAGAAAATATATGTATGAATGGATTGTAGTTTTATTTTGGGGCGAGGGAGTGCACTTTAACCAGCACTGTCGCTGAATTGCGTGCGTGTGTGTGTGTGTGTGTGTGTGTGTGTGTGTGTGTGTGTGTGTGTGTGTGTGTGTGTGTGTGTGTGTGTGAGAGAGAGAGAGAGAGAGAGAGAGAGAGAGAGAGAGAGAGGGATTTTGCCCAGACTATATATATACGTATATTTTATGTGTGTGTGTGTGTGTGTGTCGTGTGTTGGGGGGGGGGGGGGGGGGGGGAGAGAGAGAGAGGGATTTTGCCCAGACTTTATATATACGTATATGTTTGTGGGGGGGGGGGAGTGGGGGATTTTGCCCAGACTATATATATAAACGAGTACTTGTGTGTGTGGTGTGTTGTGTGTGTGTGTGTGTGTGGGTGTGTGGTGTGTGTGTGTGTGTGTGTGTGTGTGAGAGAGAGAGAGAGAGAGAGAGGGATTTTGCCCAGACTATATATATGTACGTATATTTTATGTGTATGGTGTGTGTGTGTGTGTGTGTGTGTGTGTGTGTGTGTGTGTGTGTGTGAGAGAGAGAGAGAGAGAGGGATTTTGCCCAGACTATATATGTACGTATATTTTATGTGTGTGTGTGTACAATATACTATATATGTGTATAATTCGTTGTATACACACACACACACACATATATATATATATGTGTGTGTGTGTGTGTGTGTATACAACGAATATATATATATATATATAAATCTAACATAGATATTAAAATCTAACTCGATTCATCATTCGTGTCTAGCTTTATAGGTGGTTCTTAAATCATTCAAGGTCGCTGTGCGTGTTTTGCAATCATGTTTTACACGACTATTTTTTACATAAAACACATGTGTATTTATTTTTCTATAATCCGCGTGCATTTTCTCTTCCATTTTCCGCCTTGTGCGACCAGACGGGAGGGTGTGCGGTAGTTTGTTGGGGTGTGCATTTACGTCTGTTTTCGTTATATACTTATTCTGGAGGTGTCTGAGTATAGGGGGGGGGGTGAATCCGAATTATTGTCAGAATTATTATCGCTAACATATGACGTGAAATTCCGCCGCTGGATTGTCTGATTTACAACTATGTTTGTGGATGAACCTATCTGTTCCTATCCAAGATATTGCAGACCATTATTAAGCGGTATGTCTGCAGTTTAATGCGGGATTCACCGCTGGGGCAAGGGTTGCACCGGCAGGACCTGTAACCCTTCCCGTCCGAGCTAAGTCAACCCCGCAATGTCCGGGACATCATTTCGCACAAACTTTCAGTCTGTCGGTAAACCGGTCGGTGTGACTTCCCGCTTACAAAGCGGTTCGCCCGCACAACCTGGCCGGCTTTGTTTTTTTAAATTTTCCACCCCACCCCCCCCCCCCCCCCCCCCCGTTCTGCCTTGGTTTGAGAAAGGACTTTTTTCTTTATAATTTCATAAATTTGTAACTTTACGGTGTCAGCCCACACGCACAGAGAGAGAGACAGAGACAGAGAGGGGGGGGGGGGGAACGGGAGATTGCATTAAAATCTCTCTCTCTCTCTCACACACACACACACACACAATGACACACGTAAATATATATCAAACATCCCAGATAAAATATCACATTGTACGATTGTACATCATATTAAATCTACGACCGGGAAATATAAAATCTTATTTTATATACAAAATATTACATTGCACGTGTGTATAATAGTTAACAATTTATTTACTAATATTTAAGAAATATTTAACTATCAAACATAACGTTAAATATTAAAGTTGTTATACACGTGTGTTCTGTGTGATGTGCAACGTATTTGCATCTAAACGTAAAATGTAATGTTTATAGGTAGCGTTACACTTGTATGTATAACAATCTTATATGTAAAGTTACTACATTACACTTTACACATAAGAGACGCATATGTAACCCAATCTTTAGACGCGTTGTAGATTATACACCTAATGATCTTCATATAATAGACACAACATTACACGTAAAATTGTGTCAGTGTGTCATACAGACATACAATGCAATTTTTGTAATGTTACAGTTTATGTGTAAAGATGTTACACATTACATATGACAGATGTATGCCACAATTTTGTAATATATGTATATTGTATGAAGAGCATTGTATAATCTGTAGCGTATGTAAATTGTGTTATATAACGCGTATATGAACAATGGTAGCATTTATACATAGATAGTGTTCTATACATGTATGGTTTGTGAAGAGCATTTTATGTAAACATAAAAGCTATAACGGTATAGATAAAACAAGATATACAATTGTCTGTTATCTGTAACACATTCTCATATAAACGGCGAGGCTATCTAGAAAATTGTATCATTGGCGTACATGATACAGAACAAAATGTAGTTAAATGGTGCCAATAATTATATATGAAACGTTACATTAAATAGGTCCGATGCATTTAACCATAAAATGTTACGTAGAAAAACATTGCATTCTATAGGCATAACAGAATTTTCGGTTTTATATATATATTGAATGTTACATCACTAAATGTCAGTGCATTACATGTGATACACGTTGTTACATACACCGTTACTAAATGTCAGTGCATTACATGTGATACACGTTGTTACATACACCGTTACTAAATGTCAGTGCATTACATGTGATACACGTTGTTACATAAAACATTGCCTATTGTTAACACGTTACACATTACAGATGTTACATATTGTTCAATATAACGTTACCATGTGTTAACCAGTTACACGTTATCTGGGTTACATGTTGTTACATACGCCTTTGCAGAATATAGCCCAGATACAAATTCTCCCCGTGTGTCGTTGTTCAGCCAATATAACATTAATATTTGTCCCGAGTTAATATTAAAGAAACTAATTTAGGAATGTTCAAAGTTTGACTTCTAATTTGTAATTAATGTCTGGGTAAACCGCATAATCTGCAGCCCTCGACGTACATTTTCCCGGGGATAATCAGGCGGTCGGAACGGGCCCGGGAGATAGGTCAAGGATGGGTTGCCCCCACTAACTGAGAAATCGTGAGCTGGCGCTTCTTTAAAAAAAATTAAAATTCTAAAAGTTTAAAAAGATTTAATTTAAAAATTTAAAAAGATTTAATTTTGAATTAAATCGCCGTAACCGGCCCAAATTTTAAAGCGACACCTCGGGCGGCAACTGAATTTTAAAACGCGTGTGAGCCGGGATTAATCTTAATCGGTTGTGATATTTATTTATGAAATTCTTCAAAATGCCCTTTGATAGATTTAAAAATGAGAATTGTCATTGTGAAATCATCTTTCAGGGCAAAAACAAAGCAGAGTGTTTTGTTTGTCTCGGTAGATAACTGGAGTCTTTTTAAAAACGACTTGTAAATGTTTAACTCGTTGACAGGAAAAGATTCTAAGATTCTTCACCACCCCCCCCCCCTTTTAAACAGCGCTGACTATGCATTAATTTGCTGATTCGCACGGGAAAAAATAGTTTAGTTATCGATTCTCTTTCTCTCTCTCTCTTAGGGGAGGGAGAGGAGAGAGGAAGAAGGTGAAGTAACAGAAGGAGAGACGGGAGGTGGGTCAGGTTATGTGTGGGGGTGAGAGAGAGAGGGGTGAGAGAGTAGGGAGAGTGTGAGGGGAGAGAGCGAGTGTGTGTGGTGGGTTTGAGAGAGAGGATGCTGTGAAGGTGTGTGAGAGGGAGAGTGTCCGAGAGAGGGTGGGGGGGAAGTGTTATGTATTCGTGTGTGAGAGAGGGACAGGGACCGAGAATGTGTGACTGTGTGTGTGTGTGTGTGTGTGTGTGTGTGTGTGTGTGAGTGTGAGGGAGGGTGTGTGTGTGAGGAAGGGTGTGAGTGTGAGGGAGGGTGTGTGTGAGTGTGAGGGAGGGTGTGAGTGTGAGGGAGGGTGTGTGTGAGTGTGAGGGAGGGTGTGTGTGTGAGGGAGGGTGTGTGTGAGTGTGAGGGAGGGTGTGTGTGAGTGTGAGGGAGGGTGTGAGTGTGAGGGAGGGTGTGTGTGAGTGTGAGGGAGGGTGTGAGTGTGAGGAAGGGTGTGTGTGAGTGTGAGGGAGGGTGTGAGTGTGAGGGAGGGTGTGTGTGAGTGTGAGGGAGGGTGTGAGTGTGAGGGAGGGTGTGTGTGAGTGTGAGGGAGGGTGTGAGTGTGAGGGAGGTTGTGAGTGTGAGGGAGGGTGTGTGTGAGTGTGAGGGAGGGTGTGTGTGTGAGGGAGGGTGTGTGTGAGTGTGAGGGAGGGTGTGAGTGTGAGGGAGGGTGTGTGTGAGTGTGAGGGAGGGTGTGAGTGTGAGGGAGGGTGTGTGTGAGTGTGAGGGAGGGTGTGAGTGTGAGGGAGGGTGTGTGTGAGTGTGAGGGAGGGTGTGAGTGTGAGGGAGAGTGTGTGTGAGTGTGAGTGTGAGGGAGGGTGTGTGTGAGTGTGAGGGAGGGTGTGTGTGTGAGGGAGGGTGTGTGTGAGAGAGAGAGTGAATAAGAGAGAGTCCCTCTGTACGTGTGTGATATATACAGCATGTGTGTGTGTGTCTAACAACACGGGAGCGTTTAAAGACATAAATAAGGCGAGAGTTGAACAGTGAAGCACCTCCTGAACCTTTGAACCGCGTGTGTGACAGGGGATATTTGTTCACACAGCCTGGACTTTGTGTTTGTGTGTGAGAGAGCGAGGGAGAGAGGGGGCAGTGTTAATTCATTGCGTTGTTTATAAATGTATATCAAACTGGCAACCTACAATATTTTCCCTTTGTAAACTGATATATTTATTTAACAACGTGATCTTTAAACCCTCCCCCCTCCCTTGTAGATCGACCTCCCGCTCTTAATCAATGTGAGATTTAAACATTGGCCAGTAACACTTAGACGTGCTGTAACTCTCTGTCTATCTCTGTCTATCTATCTCTCTCTCTGTCTCTCTCTCTGTATCTCTCTCTCTGTCTCCCTCTCCCTCTCTCTCTCTTTGTCTCTCTCGCTCTGTTCTCTCTCTTCTCTGTCTCTCTCTCTTTCTGTCTCTCTGTCTCTCTGTATCTCTCTCTGTCTCCCTCCCTCCCTCCCTCTCTCTCTCTTCTTTGTCTCTCTCTCTGTCTCTCTCCTCTCTCTCTCCTCTCTGTCTCTCTCCCCTCTCTCTCTCCCCCACACCTACACTGACTCCTCTCCCTCCTCCCCACTTCTCCCCACTGTTACCACTCCTCCCCCCCCCCCACCTCAGCACCACCTCTCCCCCCCCCCCCGCCCCTCTATCTCGGAAATAAAAATCCAACGATAATTCATAATAATTCTCCATTGGAATTAATCCTTTGACGAAGAGACATTATCGGCTGATTCAGTCAGGATCCTCCTCGGTATAAAAATATATGTATTTAATTATTTTTCCCTGAGAAGGGTTGGAATTTTAAAAAAGGGGCCGTATTTTAAAATATTTTCCACGGGTGTGTTTTATGTCCTTTCTCTCTCTGTCTGTCTGTCTGTGTCTCTCTCCCTCTCTCTCTGCATGTGTGTGTGTGTCCGTCTCTCTCTCTCCCTCTCTCTCCCCCCCCCCCCCCCACCCCGCCTGTATGTGTGTGTGTCTCTCTCTCTCTTTCATCACAGGGGGAGTCCGCTTGCAGGTTTTTATGTGGTTGTAGGCGATCCACACCCGGAGCGGGATGTGAGTGCAGGTGGTATATATTGGTTCTCGTTCCGGTTCAACCAGAGGTCAAAAACCTCTGAATTTTCTCTTTGTGTGTGTGTGTCTGTGTCTGTCTGTCTGTCTGTGTGTCTGTCTGCGTGTGTCTGTGTGTCTGTGTGTCTGTCTGCGTGTGTCTGTGTGTGTCTGTGTGTGTGTGTCTGTCTGTCTTTGTGTGTGTCTGTGTGTGTCTGTGTCTGTGTGTGTGTGTCTGTCTGTCTGCGTGTGTGTGTCTGTGCCCGCGTGTGTGTGTGTCTGTCTGTGTGTCTGTCTGCGTGTGTGTCTGTGTGTGTGTGTCTGTGTCCACGTGTGTCTGTGTGTGTGTGTCTGTCTGTCTGTCTGACTGTCTGTGTGTCTGTCTGCGTGTGTGTCTGTGTGTGTGTGTGTGTGTGTGTGTCTGTCTGCGTGTGTGTGTGTGTGTGTGTGTGTGTGTGTCTGTCTGCGTGTCTGTGTGTGTGTGTGTCTGTCTGCGTGTCTGTCTGTGTGTGTGTGTGTGTGTGTGTGTCTGTGCGTGTGTCTGTGTGTGTGTGTGTGTGTGTGTGTGTGTGTGTGTGTGTGTCTGTGCGTGTGTCTGTGTGTGTGTGTGTGTGTGTGTGTGTGTGTCTGTCTGTCTGTGTGTGTGTGTGTGTGTGTGTGTGTGTGTGTGTGTGTGTGTGTGTGTGTGTGTGTGTGTGCGCGCGCGCGTGCAGGTTCCGCACCCGGAGGGAAAATGAGTTGAGCTTTTAAGGCCACTTCGATCAAAATGATTTTTTTTTGTTTGGGGACTAAAATTATATTTTTTTTTCTGGCGCGTCGCCGACCGACGCCTCAGGAGAACCCGAATTCTAATCGATCCTCTGGTTCCTTCACGTTCCCTGGGATATGTGTTCCCAAAGATCTGAACTTCTCCTTTCTTTCTAAAACAAAACAGATGTAGAACAACATAAAACGTGGAACAGAACAGCCCAGAACAGGCCCTTCGGCCCACAATGTTGTGCTGACACAGCTAATCCCTCCTACCTACAGAATGCCCACATCCCTCCATTTTCCTCTCATTCATGTGCCCATCCAAGCCCCTCTTAAAAGCCGTCCCCCCCAATGAATTTGCCCCCACCAACCTATCAGGCAACGCATTCCAGGCATCCACCACTCTCTCAGTAAAAAAAACGTCCCCCTCACGTCTGTTCTGAACCTACCCCCTCTCACCTTAAACGCATGCCCTCTGGTATTGGGTCACTCACTAATGGGGGGAAAGATATTGCTCGTCCACCCTATCTATGCCCCTCATAATTTTATACACTTCCAACAGATCACCCCTCAGCCTCCGCCGCTTCAGAGAAAAGAGCCCAAGTCTGTCCAGCCTCTCCTGATAGCACATGCCCTCTAATCCAGGCAGCGTCCTGGTAAACCTTCCCTGCACCCCCTCTAAGGCCTCGACATCCTCCCTACAGTGAGGTGACCAGAACTGCACGCAATACTCTAAATGCAGCCTAACCAGAGTTCTATAGAGATGCATCATAACTTCCTGACTCCTGTGCTCAATACCTCGATTAATGAAAGCCAGCATTCCATAAACCTTCTTAACCACCCTGTCTACCTGTATGGCCACATTCAATGAGTCATGGACTTGCACCCCAAGGTCTCTCTGCTCTTCAACACTGTTAGGGGTCTTGCCCTTTAGGGCGCGCTGCCTCTTGACATTGGTCCCAGCAAGGTGAAACACCTCACATTTATCCAGGTTAAACTCCATCTGCCATTTCTCTGCCCACATCTGCAGCTGATCTGTATCACACTGTATCCATCGCCCATCTTCAACACCGTTCACAGCTCCGCCAATCTTGGTATCGTCTGCAAACTTACTAACCCACCCATCAACGCCCCCATCCAGGTCACTGACGTACATCACAAACAGCAGAGGTCCCAGCACAGATCCCTGCGGAACACCACCACTCACAGGCCTCCAGCCCAAATAATCCCCTTCAACCACCAACCTCTTCTGCAGGCAAGCCAGTTCTGGAACCACACAGCCAATTCTCCACTGACCCCATAGAGTTCTGCAGAGATCCATCGTAACTTCCTGACTCCCGTACTTAATGAAAGCAAGTGTTCCATAAGCCTTAACCACCCCGTCTACCTGTGTAGCCTCTCCTGATAGCATATGCCCTCTAATCCAGGCAGCACCCCGGTAAACCGAGCAAGAAGCGGTCAGAAGTTTTACTTCCGAGGAAATAATGAACTTGGAAGCCAGGCACTTTACAAAGCATTTGCCCACTACACATCGGCCTGGGAGAGGTAAAATTGGGGAAATTCAATGTGGCAAATTGGTTGATTATTGTCACATGTCCAGAGGTGCAGCGAAAGACTTTGTTCTGCACGCCGTCCACACAGATCGTTTCACCACATCGAGGTAGTACAGGGTAAAGCAATAACAGAATGCAGAGTAAAGTGTCCCAGCTACGGAGAAAGTGCAGTGCAGGCAGACAGTAAGGTGCAAGGGCCACGACCAGGTAGATTGTGAGGTCAAGAGTCCACCTTATCGTTCAATAGTTTTATAACAGCGGAATAGAAGCTGTCCTTGAACCTGGTGGTACGTGCCCTCAGACTTTTGTATCTTCTGCCTGATCGGAGAGGGGAGAAGAGAGAATGTCCAGGTCGGGTGGGGGGGTCTTAGATTGGGAGATCAAGGCTCTTTCCACGTAGATAAGGAGAGATAAGTACGAGAGGACATGGCTTTAGGGTGAAAGGGGAAAGGTTTAGGGGGAACATTAGGGGGAACTTCTTCACTCAGAGAGTGGTGGGAGTGTGGAACGAGCTGCCATCTGACGTGCTAAATGCGGGCTTACTCTTAAGTTTTAAGAATAAATTGGATAGATACATGGACGGGAGATGTCTGGAGGGTTATGGACTGGGTGCAGGTCAATGGGACTAGCGGAATAAAGTTTCGGCACATACTAGACGGGCCGAATGGCCTGTTTTCTGTGCTTTAGTGTTCTATGGTGCTATGGTTCTATAGTTCTCATTGTACGAGGGGACAGTTCGATAGTCTTATAACAGCGGGGTAGAAGCTGTCCTTGAGCCTGGGGGTAGGTGCCCTCAGGCTTTTGTATCTCCTGTTCACACAATGTAGTGACCCTAAATCTGAGAGCTTTGCACCGTTTTGTATATATTTTTAAAATTATTAAAGTTTAATTTTGAAATATAAAATAAGTGCCCAATGGGAGTGGGAGAGAGAGAGATTTAAGCTTGTTTTTTTTACGCACGGCGAGTGTTTGGTATCTGGAATTCGCTGCCAGGTGCAATCGCTTGAAGAGGCACCGAGACGGACCAACAAATGAGTGTGCGTGGGCGAAAAAGGTCAGGCCTGTGCGCGATGGGCCGAAGGGCCTGCTTTCTGGCGCCGGTGCCGCTCTGTGAGCCGAATGCAGACCCCAGTGTAAGATGACCTCTCTGCCTGGGGGACCGACTTCACACGTGGAAATACCCGGGAGAAATAATAGCCCCGTTAACCAACCCCACGGTGACCGCCCGAAAGGGGAGAGAGAGTGGGGGGCAGAGAGAGAGGGGGGGCGGAGGGAGAGGGAGAGGTTGCAGAGAGAGGGGGAGAAAGAGGGAGGGGGAGAGAGAGGAAGGAGAAAGGGGGGAGAGGGGGAGAGAAGGAGAGGGGAGAGAGGGAGAGGGAGAGGGAGAGAGGGCGAGAGAGAGGGCGAGAGAGAGAGGGGGAGGGAGGGGAAGAGTGAGAGGGAGGGGGAGAGGGGCGGAGAGAGAGGGAGAGGGGAGAGGGGGAGGGGGAGAGAAAGAGGGAGAGAGAGGGAGGGGGAGAGAGGGGAGAGAGAGAGAGGGGGGGGGGGCCTCCCCGTTCCCCTGGAGTCTGTGAGCAGACAGAATTATTCCGTCCCTAAACGACCACCTTTGTTTTATTTTACACACACAGAGGGACACACACACACACACACACACACACACACACACACACACACACACACTCACACATACACACTCTCTCTCTCACACACACTCTCACACGCACACTCTCACACACACACACTCACACACTCTCACACACTCTCACACACACACGCACTCTCACACATACACTCACACACACACACTCACACACTCACACACACACTCTCACACACACACTCACACACACACACTCACACACACACTCTCACACACACACTCTCACACACACTCTCACACACACTCCCACACACACTCTCTCTCTCACACACACTCTCACACACACACACTCACACACACACTCTCACACACACACACTCTCACACACACACACTCTCACACACTCACACACACACACTCTCACACATACACTCTCACACACACACACACTCTCACACACACACTCTCACACACACACACACTCTCACACACTCACACACACACACAATAAAGAACGGGTGTAATTTATTTATTAATAAGGCGGCGTCTAGTTTGCGGGGAGGTTCCGAGTAGTTTTGGTGTGGGCCGATTCCGGGGCCCGGCGTCTGTGAGGCGAGCGAGGCAGGCAGAGGGAGAGAGAGAGGGACCAGAGAGACAGTGAAGTGTCATGGTCAGCTGCCTGTTCCCTGTTTAATTCGCTTGCGGGAGAGAAATTGGGCTTCTATCGTGTCCTTTCTTTCGACGCAGTCTCGCTATCGCGCCGGCACGTCGCATTAATGCCAAGTGTGGCTGCAGGGGTGGGTTTGATTTACGGCAAGAAATGGTGAATTGCCCTCTGTATAAACTTGGGTTACAGACCTGTGTGTGTGTGTGTGTGTGTGTGTGTGTGTGTGTGTGTGTGTGTGTGTGTGTGTGTGTGTGTGTCCCTCTGTGTGCGTCCCTCTGTGTGTGTGTCCCTCTGTGTGTGTCTGTGTGTCCCTCTGTGCGTCCCTCTGTGTGTGTGTCCCTCTGTGTGTGTGCGTGTGCCTGTGTGTGTGTGTGTGTGTGCGTGCCTGTGTGTGTGTGTGTGTGCGCGCCTGTGTGTGTGTGTGTGTGTGTGTGTGTGTGTGTGTGTGTGTGTGTGTGTGTGTGTGTGTAATGTGAGAGAGGGAGGGATTGACATATCCCGCTTCGCGGGCTCCGGATATTTCAGAACCTTGTGGAAACAATTCCCCAACCACTCTTGGGTTTAAAACCCCCCTCCCCACCCCTTGTCTTTTATTTCCCGTTTCATTCCCAGATCTCATCAGCCGAGGTCCGCCCTCCCGCTCCCCCCGGGAGTCGAGGTGTACCCCAATCCCGGATCATGAAAGAAACTCAATAAAACCTCACAAAACGGAGACATTTTATTCTCTCTCTCTGTCTCTCTCAACTTTCTCTCCCTCCCTCCACTCCTCCCACTCTCCCTCCCTCCATCCCTCACATTGGAAGGGGAATCTCAAAGAATCTCCCACAGAACAACAATATGATGGTGTGTGGTTCTGGAGCGACACCGTGTGCTGAGGAACCCTGGAATGTCTAATTTGCCAGTCAATGTGTGTGTGTGTGTGTGTGTGTGTGTGTGTGTGTGTGTGTGTGTCTGTCTGTCTGTCTGTCTGTCTGTCTGTCTGTGTCTCTGTGTGACTGTGTGTGTGTGTATGTGTGTGTGTGCGTGTCTGTCTGTGTCTGTGTGTGTGTATCTGTGTCTGTGTCTGTGTGTGTGTGATTACACTGAACGAAATCTCCCTTAACTTTACACCGACACACACACGCGCCCCTACAACATTCTCACACACTCAGTTACACATAACTCTCTCTCACACACACACTCACACTTTACTGCCACACGCACACACACACACTTACACTGTTTCTCACACACACCATTGCTCTTCCTCACTTGCCACACACACACATATACACACAATTCTCTCTTTCACACGCACACACAAATACATACCCACAATTTTCTCTTTCTCATAAACACACAGACACACACACACACAATTCTGTCTCTCACACAAACACATAGATACACACATGCAATTTTCTCACACACACACACAGACACTACACACATACACACAGACACACACACACACGGACGGACACACAGACAGACAGACACAGACAGACACACACACAAAAACACACACACACGGACGGACACACACACACACACACACACACACACACACACACACACACACACACACACACACACACACACACACACACACACGTTAGATCTGCATTTAACAGAAAAATATCATCCCAGCGTCTTTCTTACGTTGGGAGGAACAGTCTTATTTCGGCCGGTGAAACCCGGCTTGTAAACTAATTACCCCCTCCCCACCACCACCCACCGCCCCTGCGCTTTGTTGGGGAGTGATCTCCCCCTCCCCCCCCCCCCCGCACCTTCTTTATCTACCCATCTCTCTCCCTCCCTGCCTCTCTCCCTACTCCTCTCTCCCTCCCCTCACCCCTCTCTCGCCCCTCCCCACCACGTTCCACGCTTTCTACTCTCCGTCCACCTCTCTCTCTATCTATCTCTCTATCTTTCTCTCTATCTATCTCTCTATCTCTATCTCTCTCTCTCTATCTATCTGTCCATCCATTCTCTTTCTCTCTGCCTCTCTATCAATCCGTCTTTCTCCTTCATTTGCTCTGTTCTGTCTTTCTGCACCTGTCAATCCCTCTCTCCCTCCCTCTCTCACTATCCATCCCTCCCTCCCTCTCTCACTCTCCGTCCCTCTCTCCCTCTCTCCATCCCTCTCTCTCCCCCCCCTCTCTCTCATTCTCTCCCTCTATTTATCGGTCTATCTGTCCATCTCTAAACCACCCCCCCCCCGCTTCTCTCCATCCCCCTCCCGCTCACACACACACCCCACAGGACACCCCCCTCACAGGTAACTAACACATCGACAGGGCGGACACATCAGTCGAGATAACCTTGCATTTTCTTTTCTACTACCAAACCCCCCCTCCCCACCCTCCCCACGTCTCCACCTCCTCCTCTCCCCCCCCCACAGCTCCTCCTCCTCCCCCCTCTACATCGCCCCCACCCCCCACCCCCTAACCTCCTGAATCTCTTGAATCCAGGATACCTCACCGTCAACAGAA
Organism: Pristis pectinata; assembly: GCF_009764475.1. NCBI lineage: Eukaryota > Metazoa > Chordata > Chondrichthyes > Rhinopristiformes > Pristidae > Pristis > Pristis pectinata. The sequence goes on along the minus strand of NC_067450.1, from coordinate 120,982 downwards.
GGAAGGTCATTCAGGATTCCCCGCCACTTCTCACCTCTGCCCGGGCTTTGGAGAGGACCCCACCCGCTCCCGGCGCCCTCCTCCCGCCCACGAATCCAGCACAGCAAGATCCCACCGTCGCCGACGGCCGGGGCGGCCCGGGTGGGGAGCGGGCGGAGGACGGGCGGCGGCATGCAGGAGGCGCTGTCCCCCCCCCCCCCCACCCACCCCGGCACGGCGCCCGGCCAGTCCCGCCTCCCCACCCGAGCAGCCCGGGACCCTCGCCCGTGGCCCCGGCCGCCGGCCGCTGTCCCTCAGCTCCCCCTGCCGCCCGGGATGGTCCCGCCAGCGGGACCGGGGCTCTGGAGGGCAAGAGAGGGCGAAACCGTGAAAACCCCAAAAACCTAGAACCACAGAACGCTACAGCACAGAAAACAGGCCATTCGGCCCTTCTAGTCTGTGCCTAAACTTTATTCCGCTAGTTCCATTGACCTGCACCCAGTCCATAACCCTGCAGACCTCTCCCGTCCATGTACCTATCCAATTTATTCTTAAAACTAAAGAGTGAGCCCACATTTACCACATCAGATGGCAGCTCGTTCCACACTCCCACCACTCTCTGAGTGAAGAAGTTCCCCCTAAACCTTCCCCCTTTCACCCTAAAGCCATGTCCTCTCGTACTGATCTCTCCTAATCTAGGTGGAAAGAGCCTACTCGCATTAACTCTGTCTACACCCCTCATAATTTTATAAACCTCTATCAAATCCCCCCTCATTCTTCTGCGCTCCAAGGAATAAAGTCCTAACCTGTTCAATCTTTCCCTGTAACTCAACTCCTGAAGACCCGGCAACATTCTAGTAAATCTCCTCTGCACTCTTTCAATCTTACTGATATCCTTCCTGTAGTTCGGTGACCAGAACTGCACACAATACTCCAAATTTGGCCTCACCAATGTCTTATACAACCTCACCATAACATCCCAACTCCTATACTCAATACTTTGATTTATGAATGCCAGGACGCCAAAAAGCCTTCTTTACAACCCTGTCTACCTGCGACGCCACTTTCAGGGAATTATGTATCTGAATTCCCAGATCCCTGTGTCCCTCCGCACTCCTCAGTGCCCCACCATTTACTGTGTATGTCCTACCTTGATTTGTCCTTCCAAAATGCAACACCTCACACTTGTCTGCATTAAATTCCAGCTGCCATTTTCTGGCCCATTCTCCCAGTTGGTCCAGATCCCTCTGCGAGCTTTGAAAGCCTTCCTCGCTGTTCACAACGCCTCCAATCTTAGTGTCATCAGCAAACTTGCTGATCCAATTTACCACATTATCGTCTAGATCATTGATATATACAACAAACAACAATGGCCCCAGCACAGATCCCTGAGGCACACCACTAGTCACAGGCCTCCAGTCTGAGAAACAATCATCCACAACCAGTCTCTGTCTTCTCCCACTCAGCCAATTTCCAATCCAGTTTACAACCTCTCCATGGATACCCAGTGTCTGAACCTTCTGAACTAACCTCCCATGTGGGACCTTGTCAAAGGCCTTACTAAAGTCCATGTAGACAACATCCACAGCCTTACCTTCATCTACTTTCTTAGTGACCTCCTCAAAAAACTCCACAAGATTCGTTAAACACGATCTACCACGCACAAAGCCATGCTGACTATCCTTAATCAACCCTTGGCTGTCCAAATACTTATATGTCCTGTCTCTCAGAACACCTTCCAATAATTTACCCACTACTGATGTCAGGCTCACTGGCCTGTAATTACCTGGTTTACCCTTCGAGCCTTTCTTAAACAATGGAACAACATGAGCTATCCTCCAGTCCTCTGGCACCGCACCCATGGCTAAGGACATTTTAAATATATCTGCCAAGGCCCCTGCAATTTCTACACTAGCCTCTCTCCATGTCTGAGGAAATATTTTGTCAGGCCCTGGGGGATTTACCTACCTTTATTCGCTGTAAAGCATCAAGCACCTCCTCCTCTTTAATCTCTATATGTTCCATGACACTAGTGCTTGTTTCCCTTCCTTCCATATCCACGATGCCAGTTTCCTGAGTAAATACTGATGCCAAAAAACTGTTTAAGACCTCCCCCATCTCCTGAGGCACCACACATAGACGACCACTCTGATCTTCTAGGGGACCAGTTCTGTCTCTTACTATCCTTTTGCTCTTAATATACCTGTAGGGTTTACCTTCACATTATCTGCCAAAGCAGCCTCATGTCTTCTTTTTGCCTTCCTGATTTCCTTTTTTAGTATTTTCTTACATTTCCTATACTCTTCAAGTACCTCTTCCGTTCCTAGCTGCCTATACCTGCTATACACCTCTCTCTTTTTCTTAACCAGCTCACCAATATCCCTTGAAAACCAAGGTTCCCTATGCTTGTTACCCTTGCCTGTAATCCTGACAGGAACATACAAACTGCACTCTCAAAATTTCGTCTTTGAAGGCTTTCCATTTACTGAGCACATCCTTGCCAGAAAACAACTTATCCCAATCCACCCTACCTAGATCCTTTCTCATTTCCACAAAATTGGCCTTTCTCCAATTTAGAACCTCAACCCGAGGACCAGACCTGTCCTTACCCATAAATAACTTGAAACTAATGACATTATGGTCACTGGACCCAAAATGCTCACCTACACATACTCCTGTCACCTGACCTGCCTGGTTCCCCAATAGGAGATCAAGTATTGCATTCTCTCTCGTTGGTACCTCGATATGTTGATTTAGAAAACTTTCCTGAACACATTTGACAAATTCCAAGCCATCCAGCCCTTTCACAGTGTGGGAGTCCCAGTCAATATGTGGAAAGTTAAAATCCCCTACTATTACAGCTTTCTGTTTCTTACATCGGTCTGCTATCTCACTGCAGATTTGTTCCTCCAGTTCTCTCTGACCATTGGGCGGTCTGTGTGTGTGTATATATATGTGTATTTATGTGTCTGTGTGTGTATGTGTGTGTATAAGTGTGTGTCTATGTTTGTGTGTCTGTGTGTGTGTGTGTGCGTGCGTGTCTGTGTGTAAATGCAACTTCCGTTGTTAAACATGCACTTGACACAGGCGCGCTTGGTGTACAAATGGTATGTGTGAATATAAAGTGAACACACACACACACACACATCCATGGACACCTAACCTCACAGACACACAGACAGATATACACATAGACAAACACACACTGACACACATACACAGACACACACACTGCACACAGACACATGCACAAACACAGACCCAAACATCCACGGGCACACAACCTCAGAGGTCGGACAGACTCGGGTTGTTCTCTCCGGAGCGGCGGAGGCCGAGGGGAGAGGTTTATAAGATCACGAGAGGCACAGATAGAGCAGACAGCCGGGATCTTTCTCCCCCCACCCCCAGGGTGGGAATGTCTAATACCAGAGGGCGAGCGTTTAAGGTGAGAGGGGGGAAGTTCACAGGAGATGTGCGGGGCAGGTTTTTTACACAGAGAGCGGGGGTCTGGTGGAATGAGGCAATAGGAAGGAGAGGGACCGATTGGCCACCCGGTGTCCTCAGGTCCTTGTCTGAAACTCAATGGGTTTCACTCATTCCCTCATTTCGGGTTTGCTCACCCAGTATCAGGAGTCAACCCTACACACAATCACTGTCTCCTCAGGAGACCCCTCCCCTGCCTACATCACCCTCTGCCCTCCAACAGGAGACTCCGCGCGGATTGCTAGCTTGATTTTAGACTGGGTTTACTTTAAAAGAAATTCCAGGTGTGTGTGTGTGTGTGTGTGTGTGTGTGTGTGTGTGTGTGTGTGTGTGTGTGTGTGTGTGTGTGTGTGTGTGTGTGTGTGTCTGAGAGAGTGTGTGTGTTGTGTGTGTGAGAGTGTGTGTTGTGTGTGTGAGAGAGAGTATGTGTTGTGTGTGTGAGCGAGTGTGTGTGTTGTGTGTGTGAGAGTGTGTGTTGTGTGTGTTGTGTGTGTGAGCGAGTGTGTGTGTTGTGTGTGTGAGAGTGTGTGTTGTGTGTGTTGTGTGTGTGAGCGAGTGTGTGTGTTGTGTGTGTGAGAGTGTGCTTGTGTGTGCAAGTGTGAGAGAGAGTCTGTCAGATGGTGTGCTTGTGTGTGAGATAGTGAGTGTTGAAGAGAGATAGTGTCTGTGTGCAAGTGAGTGTCTGTGAGAGAGTTTGTACATGAAAGATACGCTGAGTGTGAGTATGTGTGTGAAAGGGTGTGTGTGAGAGAGATGGTGTGTGTGCATGTGTGTGTGAGGGTGTGTGTGAGGGTGTGTGAGGTGTGTGTGTGATAAATTCTAGTTATAATTTTCATCCCCACCCTCCCTCTCACACACTCATGCATTCTCTCTGACAGTCACACATATGCACACACTCACATTCCCACACACTCATACACACAAATACATACCCATACACACACTCACACTCTCGCACATGCATTCTCTCTCTCACACACACACATGCACACACACACTCTTTCACACACGTGCCCATGCACGCACACACATGCACTCACACATTCACACACACACTTACACACATCCACTCGCGCACACACACTCGCACACACACACTCACACATTCTCTCACACACACACTCATACGCACTCTCACACACACTCTCTCACACTCCCCCACACAAACCTGCACACACACTATCAGACACACACTCACACACACTCTCTCTCACACACACACTCACACATTCTCTCTCACACACAAACTTTCAGACACACACACACACAATCTCTCACACATAATCTCTCACACACACACTCACACACATTCTCTCTCACACTGTCAGACACACTCACACACACACATTTTCTCACGCACACTCACACACACGTCTACCTGAACATGGAGTGAAATATTACTTTAATCATCGCACACTGTTACCAGACAGGTCTGATCTTGTTTACCCATTTACCATGCCAAGCCAAGCAACAGTTCATGCTCAAACCTGCTGCAAACTCACTTTCCACCTTCACAAAATCGTGTTCAATCAGAACTGCAGCAGTTAAACGTGGAACAACCCCGCACAGATTGCCTCTGTTCAGAGAGAAAAAAGTCGACGTTATCTGACGTGCGAGATCCAAATCGTTGAAAAGAAGAGTGCAATCAATTCTCAGTTTTTATGCTGGCTTTTCGACTTGGGAAGTTGCAGGTTACTACAGGAGTTAACCCTGGGAAGATCTGCGCCCCCTCAGTTAACCTTCACCTGTCTCCTGTGACGGGAGAATTTCTTTACTTTTTAAGTTGTCATTCCAAGCGCAGACAATAGTGGGGGTGGGGGGGGGGGGTGGGGAAGGGTGCATGGGACTCTGCCGTAGCGAAGTTACTTTCCTGCGGTTCGCACACAGCAAGGCAGGCTCCAGCTATGAGAGACCTCCGCAAGAACGCAGCACAACAGTCGGTCGGGGCATCGGGTACAGAGTCACCCAAGTGGAGTTCACCGTCACACACACACACACACACACACACACACACACACACACACACACACACACGTCCGTGTGCGCACAGGGGCAAAGAAAAACTTCCCTACAGCAGCATCACAGGCACAGAGCATCAGAGACACAACAGTCACAGGAAAAGCATCAACCGTCCACAATTCTTACAAGAAAGAACACAATCAGAACACGAAACCAAGTCCACTGCAGTGCAGAGCGGTCCCGGTGCTGCTGTACTGAGGCAGTGATCAGGGAGGTGCCGGTCGGTTCAAGAACCGAATGGTTGAAGGGAAGTCGCTGTTCCTGAACCTGGTGGTGTGGGGACTTCAGGCTTCTGTACCTCCTGCCCGACGGGAGCTGCGAGAAGACGGCACGGCCCAGATGGTGGGGGAATCTTTGACGGCGGACGTTGCCTTCTTGAGGCAGCCCCTCCTATAGAAAGTGTTTGAAATGAGGAGAGGCATCGATAAGCTGCCTTTTCCCCAGGGGGCAGGGGAGTCCAACACTGGGGGGAGGGAGGGGGGTGTATAAAGGTTTAGGGTGATGGGCAGAGATTCAAAAGGGACCTGAGGGGCAATTTCTTCACCCAGAGGGTGGTCCGTACGTGGAACGAGCTGCCGGAGGGAGTGGGTGAGGCAGGTACAACAGGGTCATTTGAGAAGCATGTGGGTAGGTACAGGGAGGGGAGGGGCTTGGAGGGATATGGGATGATCACAGGGAATTGGGACTAGTTGGGTGGGCACCGGGGTCGACATGGACTGGTTGGGCCGAAGGGCCTGTGTCCATCCTGTACAACTCTAAAAGACGAGACTCGAAAAGGCAAGACTCTTCGGACCCATAAGAAGACCCTCTCCCAGGTAGGGCCCTCTATACATTGCCCAAGGAAACTTCCCTGAACACACTTAACAAATCCGACTCGGTACGTTGAGTCACACAGGACGGAAACAGACCCTCGAGTCATTTCATCTCTGACGACTGCTGTGACAAGAAACCACAGAGAGTTGTGGACACAGCCCAGCACATCACGGAAACCAGCCTCCCCTCCTCAGACTCTGTCTTTACCTCTCGCTGCCTTGGTGAAGCAGCCGGCATAATCAAAGACCCCACCCACCCGGGACATTCTCTCTCCTCCCCTCTTCCATCGGGCAGGAGATACAGGAGCCTGAGGGCACGTCCCACCAGGCTCAAGGACGGCTTCTACCCCACGGTGATAAGACTATTGAACGGTTCCCTTATACGATGAGATGGACTCTGACCTCACGATCTACCTTGTTGTGACCTTGCACCTTATTGCACTGCACTTTCTCTGTAGCTGTGACCCTTTACTCTGTACTGTTATTGTTTTTACCTGTACTACATCAATGCACTCTGTACTGACTCAATGTAACTGCACTGTGTAATGAATTGACCTGTACGATCGGTTTGCAAGACAAATTTTTCACTGGACCTCGGTACAAGTGACAATAATAAACCAATACCAATACATTGAAGTCAGAGTGGAGTTTCCCAAGTCTCTCACGCACGCGCGCGCGCACACACACACACACACACACACACACGTCCGTGTGTGCACAGGTGCAATGAAAAACTTCCCTGCAGCAGCATCACAGGCACAGAGCGTCAGAGACACAACATTCACAGGAAAAGCATCAACCGTCCACAATTCTTACAAGAAAGAACACAATCAGAACAGGAAACCAAGCCCACTGCAGTACAGAGCGGTCCCGGTGCTGCTGTACTGAGGCAGTGATCAGGGTTGTGCCGGTCGGTTCAAGAACCGAATGGTTGAAGGGAAGTCGCTGTTCTTGAACCCGGTGGTGTGGGGACTTCAGGCTTCTGTACCTCCTGCCCGACTGGAGCTGTGAGAAGACGGCCCGGCCCGGATGGTGGGGGGATCTTTGATGACAGACGTTGCCTTCTTGAGGCAGCGCTTCCTGTAGATACTCCCGACGGTGGGGAGGGATGTGCCCCTGATTTACAGTGAACGGCAGGGCCCTGGGGAGTGTTGTAGAACAGGGGGACCTCGGGGTACAGGTTCACGGTTCCCTGAAAGTGGGGTCACAGGTAGACGGGGCGGTGAAGAAGGCGTTCGGCACGCTGGCCTTCACCGGTCAGGGCACTGAGTACAGGAGTCGGGAGGTGATGTCGCAGTTGTACAGGACGTCGGTGAGGCCGCACTTGGAGAACCGCGTTCAGTTCTGGTCGCCCTGCTGTGGGGAAGAGGCCGTCGAGCTGGGAAAGAGGCGCAGAGGGAGATTTACGAGGATGTTTCCGGTACTTGAGGGACTGAGTTACGGAGAGAGGTCGGGCAGGTTGGGACTTTATTCCTTGGAGCGTGAGGGGTGACCTTACAGAGGTGTATAAACCCACGAGGGGCATTGATAGGGTGAATGTGCACAGTCTCTGCCCCCAGGGTTGGGGAATCAAGAACTAGAGGGCACAGGTTTAAGGTGAGAGGGGAAAGAGGTTTAATAGGCAACTTCCTCACCCAGAGGGTGGTCTGTGTGTGGAACAAGCTGCCAGAGGGAGTGGGTGAGGCAGGTACATTAACAACACACGGACAGGTCCGTGGACGGGAAAGGTTCAGAGGGAGATGGGGCCAAACACTTGCAGATGGGACCGGCTGGGATGGGGATCTGGGCCGGCACGGACCGGTTGGGCCGAAGGGCCTGTCTCCTTGCTGTCCGGCTGCGTGACTCTTTGACAAAACATCCGGTGATTGATACTCACCCTGCTGTTACGACGGTAGACCTTGTTTCTTGAAAGCAGTAGGCCATTAAACTAATGAGCCACCAGCCAGTGTACATGTGCAGAAGCAGATTTCGGATGTGGAGGTTCCTTGGTGGGCTTCTAATGACCTGCCATGCTGATATAAGACGGCGAATACCTCAGTAATTCTCAGCAATTTAATTTAATTAAGAACCAGATGAGAGATGTTTAGGTTCGCTGAATCTGGTCAATTGCAAGAGTAAATGCAGTGTGTCTACTTAATAGTGTTATTGGTTGATTCCTGTCCCATGTACCAAGGTGCAGGGAAAAACTTTTGCATGCCGTCCATACGGGTCATCTTACCACATCGGTACATCGAGGTAGTACAGAGTGAAGCTCCCTCTGCACCATCCCATCACACACTCCCGGGGTCAGACACAGGGTGAGGCTCCCTCCGCACCGTCCCGTCACACACTCCCGGGGTCAGACACAGGGCGAGGCTCCCTCCGCACCGTCCCGTCACACACTCCCGGGGTCAGACACAGGGTAAGGCTCCCCCCGCACCGTCCCGTCACACACTCCCGGGGTCAGACACAGGGCGAGGCTCCCTCCGCACCGTCCCGTCACACACGCCCGGAGTCAGACACAGGGTGAGGCTCCCCCCGCACCGTCCCGTCACACACTCCCGGGGTCAGACACAGGGTAAGGCTCCCTCCGCACCGTCCCGTCACACACTCCCGGGGTCAGACACAGGGCGAGGCTCCCTCCGCACCATCCCGTCACACACTCCCGGGGTCAGACACAGGGTGAGGCTCCCTCCGCACCGTCCCGTCACACACTCCCGGGGTCAGACACAGGGTGAGGCTCCCTCCGCACCGTCCCGTCACACACTCCCGGGGTCAGACACAGGGTGAGGCTCCCTCCGCACCGTCCCGTCACACACTCCCGGGGTCAGACACAGGGTAAGGCTCCCCCCGCACCGTCCCGTCACACACTCCCGGGGTCAGACACAGGGCGAGGCTCCCTCCGCACCGTCCCGTCACACACTCCCGGGGTCAGACACAGGGTAAGGCTCCCTCCGCACCGTCCCGTCACACACTCCCGGGGTCAGACACAGGGTGAAGCTCCCTCCACTGAGCACACAGTTACATACATATTCTCCTAAATGTTGTGTCAGATTTTCTCCAGCTCCCAATGCACCTCCAAAGAATAATTTCTCCAGCACTTAAAGTGTAATAAATGTCTGATCAATTCATTGGGCTGTGGCTTCAGGCTGTAGAGGCAGCAAGAGAGAGAGAGTGAAATGCTGTTGTTAAGTACCATATTAATCCCCTCCGTGTACACATCAGCCATTAAACAGCTGGCGTCAGTGCATTCTAAGAAATTAAAAGCCTTTGCAAAACTGTACACCAGACGCAGACGATATAAACAAGAGAAATAAATCGCTTTTAAATCGGAGCCTGGGTAATTTTCCAAGCTCCATAAATGGTATCAGATTGAGTCCCTAACGAGGCATGAACCAGCACTGGGGGATAATTCCTTTTGCCAAGATCTTCCGGCATTTTTCTGGGTCTTACCTCAGATATTATTCCCCCAACATCGAGGAAGATGTTTGGTATTGGTATTGGAGTTGGTTTATTATTGTCACTTGTACCGAGGTCCAGTGAAAAACTTGTCTTGCACACCGATCGTACAGGTCAATTCATTACACAGTGCAGTTACATTGGGTTAGTACAGGGTGCATTGAGGTAGTGCAGGTAAAAACAATAACAGTACAGAGTAAAGTGTCCCAGCTACAGAGAAAGTGCAGTGCAATAAGGTGCAAGGTCACAACAAGGTAGATCGTGAGGTCAGAGTCCATCTCATCGTATAAGGGAACCGTTCAATAGTCTTATCACCGTGGGATAGAAGCTGTCCTTAAGTCTGGTGGTCCATGCCCTCAGGCTCCTGTATCTTCTGCCGCATGGGAGAGGGGAGAAGAGAGAATGACCCGGGTGGGTGGGGTCTTTGATTATGCCGGCTGCTTCACCAAGGCAGCGAGAGGTAAAGACAGAGTCTGCGGAGGGGAGGCTGGTGTCCGTGACGCGCTGGGCTGTGTCCACAACTCTCTGCGGTTTCTTGCGGACCTGGGCAGAGCAGTTGCCGTACCAAGCCGTGATACATCCGGATAAGATGCTTTCTGTGGTGCATCAATAAACGTTGGGGTGAGTGTCAGAGGGGACATGCCAAATTTCTTTAGCCTCCTGTGGATGTAGAGGCGCTGGTGAGCTTTCTTGGCCGTGGCGTCTATGTAGTTGGACCAGGACAGGCTGTTGGTGATGTTCACTCCCAGGAACTTGAAGCTCTCGACCCTCTCGACCTCAGCACCATTTATGTAGACAGGAGCATGTACACTACCCCCTTTCCTGAAGTCAGTGACCAGCTCTTTTGTTTTGCTGACATTGAGGGAAAGGTTGTTGTCATGACACCATGTCACTAAGCTCTCTATCTCCTTCCTGTACTCTGACCCATTGTTATTTGAGAAACAGCCCAATATGGTGGTGTCATCTGCAAACTTGTAGATGGAGTTAGAGCAGAATCTGGCCACACAGTCATGAGTGTACAGGGAGTAGAGTAGAGGGCTGAGGACGCAGCCTTGAGGGGCACCAGTGTTGAGAATAATTGTGCTGGAGGTATTGCTGCCCATCCTCACTGATTGTTAACCCTGAACACAGAACGGTATAGTTGTGTCAAGCTTAATGCTGATTTATACCACGTGTCCTCCCCGTGTACCATCCACATCCCTCCATATTCCTGTGTCTATCTAAACACCTCTTAAACTGCACTAAACTCCCTGCTCCGACCCCCCAGCCCTGGTGACCCATTCCGGGCCCCCACTGCTCTCTGTGTAAAAAAACTTGCCCCTCACGTCGCCTCTGAACTTTCCCCCCCTCACCTTAAATGCACACCCTCTGGTATTAGACATTCCCACCCGGGGGGGGGGGGGGGGAGAAAGATCCCGGCTGTCTGCTCTATCTGTGCCTCTCAGATGATACCACCATTGTCGGCCGTATTTCCAACAGCGATGAGTCGGAGTACAGGAAGGAGATAGAGAGCTTAGTGACATGGTGTCAGGACAACAACCTTTCCCTCAATGTCAGCAAAATGAAAGAGCTGGTCACTGACTTCAGGAAAGGGGGTGGTGTACATGCACCTGTCTACATAAATGGTGCTGAGGTCGAGAGGGTTGAGAGCTTCAAGTTCCTGGGAGTGAACATCACCAACAACCTGTCCTGGTCCAACCACGTAGACGCCACGGCCAGGAAAGCTCACCAGCGCCTCTACTTCCTCAGGAGGCTAAAGAAATTTGGTTTGTCCCCTTTGACTCTCACCAACTTTTACCGATGCACCATAGAAAGCATCCTATCCGGATGTATCACGGCTTGGTGCGGCAACTGCTCTGCCCAGGACCGCAAGAAACCGCAGAGAGTTGTGGACACAGCCCAGCGCGTCACGGACACCAGCCTCCCCTCCTTGGACTCTGTCTTTACCTCTTGTTGTCTTGGTGAAGCAACCAGCATAATCAAAGACCCCACCCACCTGGGACATTCTCTCTTCTCCCCTCTTCCATCGGGTAGAAGATACAGGAGCCTGAGGGCACGTCCCACCAGGCTCAAGGACAGCTTCTACCCCACGGTGATAAGACTATTGAACAGTTCCCTTATATGATGAGATGGACTCTGACCTCACGATCTACCTTGTTGTGACCTTGCACCTTATTGCACTGCACCTTCTTTGTAGCTGGGACACTTTACTCTGTACTGTTATTGTTTTTACCTGTACTACCTCAATGCACTCTGTACTGACTCAATGTAACTGCACTGTGTAATGAATTGACCTGTATGATCGGTGTGCAAGACAAGTTTTTCACTGGACCTTGATACAAGTGACAATGATAAACCAATACCAATAAACCTCTCCCCTCAGCCTCCACCGCTCTGGAGAGAACAACCCAAGTCTGTCCGACCTCTCCTTGTAGCTCACGCCCTCTAATCTGGGCAGCGTCCCGGTGAACCTCTCCTGCACCCTCTCCAAAGCTCCCCCACGCCCTCCCTGTAACGGGGGGGGGGGGCGACCAGATCTGCACACGTGCAGCCTGACCAGAGTTTTATACAGCTGCAACGTGACTTCCCGACGCCCCGACCGATGAGGGCGAGCGTGCCGTACGCCTTCTTTACCGCCCTGTCTACCTGTGCGGCCACTCTCAGGGGAGCTGTGGACTCAGACCCCAAGATGTACCTCAATGCTATTAAGCGGTCTGCCATTAACTGTACACTTCCTCCTTTACATTTGATCTCCCAAAGTGCAACACCTCCCACCCGCCCGGATTAAACGCCATCTGCCGTCTCTCTGCCCACGTCTGTAACTGATCGACACCCCACTGCATTCTTTGATGGTCCTTTACACTGTCCGCAACGCCACAAACTTGCTATATCCCCACGCCCCCCCCCCACCCACATCTACATTTTCACCCAAGTCATTGATATATATCACAGACAACATTACCGGGTCACAGGGAGAGGTCGGCCAGGCTGGGTCTCTATTCCTTGGAACGTGGGAGAACGAGGGGCGACCTTATAGAAGTGTTTAAAATTATGAGAGGCATGGATAAGGTGGACGGTCACAGTCTCTTCCCCAGGGTAGGGGAGTCCGAAACTAGGGGGCATGGGTTTCAGGTGAGAGGGGAAAGAGATTTAATAGGGGACCCGAGGGGCAACTTCTTCGCCCAGAGGGTGGTCCGTACGTGGAACGAGCTGCCGGAGGGAGTGGGCGAGGCAGGGATAACAAGATCATTTAAGAAGCACGTCTACCCCTCCCACTGGGAACACCCCCCCCCCCACCACCGTCCCAATCTGTCCACCCCACAGTCACATCCCTCCCCACCGTCGGGAGTATCTCCAGGAGGGGCTGCCTCAAGAAGGCAACGTCTGCCGTCAAAGATCCCCCCACCATCCAGGCCGTGCCGTCATCTCACAGCTCCAGTCGGGCAGGAGGTACAGAAGCCTGAAGTCCCCACACCACCAGGTTCAAGAACAGCGACTTCCCTTCAACCATTCGGTTCTTGAACCGACCGGCACATCCCTGATCACTGCCTCAGTACAGCAGCACCGGGACCACTTTGATCACTTTGCATTGAAGTGGACCTTTTGTTTGTTTTAACTGTGTTCCTTCCTGTAAAGATTGTGTGCAAGTTATGTTTAATTGATGTTTTTCCTGTGAATGTTGTGTCTCTGACGCTCTGTGCCTGTGATGCTGCTGCAGGGAAGTTTTTCATTGCACCTGTGCACACACGGACTTGTGTGAGTGTGCGAGAGAGAGAGGGGGGTAGATAGAGAGAGAGATAGAGAGAGGTAGATAGAGCGAAAGATAGAGAGAGGTGGAGAGAGATAGAGATAGATAGAGAGATAGAGAGAGAGATAGAGGTAGATAGAGAGAGAGAGAGATAGAGGTAGATAGAGAGAGGTAGAGAGAGAGAGAGAGAGAGAGATAGAGGTAGATAGAGAGAGAGATAGAGGTAGATAGAGAGAGGTAGAGAGAGAGAGAGAGAGAGATATGATAAACTCCACTCTGATTTTAACTTTGGCTAAACTCCCCACCCACCTGTTATCCTCTGAACTAATGGGTATTGGTGAATTGGTTTATTATGGTCCTAAGTACCAAGGACCAGTGAAAAACTTTGTTCTGCCTGCCGTCCACACGGATCAATTCACCACGTCGGTACATCAGGGTAGTACAGGGGAAAAGCAGTCACAGAATGCAGAGTAAAGTGTCCCAGCTACAGAGAAAGTGCAGTGCAGGCAGACAATAAGGTGCGAGGGCCACGACCAGGTAGATTGTGAGGTCAAGAGTCCATCTTATCATACAATCTTTTAACAGTGGGGTAGAAGCTGTCCTTGAGCCTGGGGGTACGTGCTTTCAGGCTCTTGTATCTTCTGCCCGATGGGAGAGGGGAGAAGAGAGAATGTTCAGGGTGGGTGGGGTCTTTGATTACGTTGGCTGCTTTCCCGAGGCAGTGGGAAGTGTAGACGGAGTCCGCGGAGGGGAGGCTGGTGTCCGTGACGCGCTGGGCTGTGTCCACAACTCTCTGCAGTTTCTTGCGGTCCCCGGGCAGAGCAGTTGCCGTCCCGAGCCGGGATGCACCCGGATGGGATGCTTTCTGTGGGGCGTCGGTAAAAGCTGGTGAGAGTCAACGGGGACATGCTGAATATCTTCAGCCTCCTGAGGAAGTAGAGGTGCTGGTGAGCTTTCTTGACCGTGGAGTCTCCGTCGTTGGACCGATCATATAGGTCAATTCATCACACGGTGCATTGAGGTAGTACAGGTAAAAACAATAACAGTACAGAGTAAAGTGTCCCAGCTACAGAGAAAGTGCAGTGCAATAAGGTGCAAGGTCACAACAAGGTAGATCGTGAGGTCAGAGTCCATCTCATCATATAAGGGAGGGGGGAGAGAGAGAGAGGGAGGGGGAGAGAGAGGGGGGAGAGAGGGAGGGGGAGAGAGGGAGGGGGAGAGAGAAGGGAGGAGAGGGAGAGACGGTTTGACTGTCAAACACAAGAGGGTCTTGAGGTGTGAGGCCGGAGGGCCAGAGGTGGGGAACGCTTCCCCCCCCCCCCCCCCCCCCGGGGTGGGAGCTGGGATCTGGAACGGACTGTCTGGGGTGAGGACGAGGGTGGGGAGGGGTGGGGGTAGAGACTCTCGCAGCATTGGTGGGGGGAGTACCCTGATCTCAGAGGGAGGGAGGGAGGGATTGGGACCGAGGGGCTGGGGGGAACCGGGGTTCGGAGGGAGGTGGGGGGTGGTCAGGACGGACCGTGTGCACTCCAAAAGGTCTGACCCCAGCGCTGCTGAAGGCTGTGACACTGATTTCGGATTCAAAACCAAGAAGTTTTCTTTTATTGTCAATTGTGCAGAGTTGCCAGGATCACAGATCGCTCCCGGGCAAACATCTGGTGAGCTGTCAGCAGAGACTTTCAATTACAAGGCACAGAAAGATCGCAGACTCAACAGAACGGGGAGGGGTGGGGACAAGATGCAATCCCATCAAACGGAGAGCTTCCCTGGGAATACACAGGGTGAGGCTCCCTCCGCACCGTCCCGTCACACACTGCCGGGGTCAGACACACGGTGAGGCTCCCTCCGAAACTGTCCCGTCACAAACTCCCGGGGTGACACAGGGTGAGGCTCCCTCCGCACCGTCCCGTCACACACTCCCGGGGTCAGACACAGGGTGAGACTCCCTCCGCACCGTCCCGTCACACACTCCCAGGGTCAGACACAGGGTGAGACTCCCTCTGCACCGTCCTGTCACACACCCCTGGGGTCAGACAGTATAATGTCATAGCTTATTAAGCAGGTAAAATAAAGCATCAGCAAATCTGTGAGTGTTTTGCACTGGCATAGCTTATCAAGATAAAATCCAGTTGCGGAAGACTTCAGAAGCTTATCGAAGAGTAGGACTGGCTTTGGTCACCATCAGAGGGGGAGCGACGTCCCTCAGTCAGAACCCGATGATTTTCTTATCCAATGATCCACCGTTAAACATCGGTGAGTTCAGAGACACCTCTCCT
>NC_067450.1:0-105027 GCF_009764475.1 Pristis pectinata | reverse complement strand
GACCTCCTCTCCCCCAACCAACCCTGCCCACCGCCCCCCCCCCCCACCAACTGGTGACTCCCAAACTCCAGGGCCTGGGCCCACGGCAAACTCTGACCTTGACCCCCATAGGCCCGGGGCACTGGCTGACCCTTGCCCTCAGAGTGACCCCAGGGCATGAAGTCGCCAACTTGCTCCTGACACCCCCCCCACCTGCCAAACTGCGACCCCCGACCCAATGACCCCCCGGAGCCGGGAGTGACCCCTGACCCCCCCCCACCCCCCCGTTGCCATGGCCTGTCTCCAGGAGAGGAGGACCCCGTCGCCGGGCCTAGGGGTGCTGAGCAGGCCGGAGGGCCTGAGGCCAGATTCACCAGGCGGGGCCTCCCCGGCCGAACTCTCGCCCACCCAGTGCGCCCTGCAGGCGGGGCCCAGCCCGCCAGCCATGACGGACGGCAGCGAGGACTCGCCCCGCGAGCACTTTGCCCGCAGCGTGCTGCAGCTGCAGGAGGGCGAGGGGCTGGCGTCCGGGGCCGAGGGTCGCAGGGAGGGCCGGGCCCCGGGCCGGGGCAGGCTCCAGTGCGCCCAGGCCGGGCCCGGCTTCTTTGAGGGCCTCTTTGGCTGCCTGCGGCCCGTCTGGAACATCATTGGCAAGGCCTACTCCACCGAGCACAAGCTGCAGGTCGAGGGTGAGTGTTAACGGAGCCCCCCAGGACCCTCCCTCCCTCCATCCAGGACCCTCCCTCCCTCCATCCGGGGCCCCTCCTGCTCCCACCGTCCGTCCCTACCCCCCCCCCCCCCCACCCAATCAGTGAGGCCTACTCCACCAAGCACTAGCTGCAGGCCGAGGGTGAGTGTTAACGGGGCCCTCCGGGTCCCTCCCTCCATCCGGGTCCCTCCCTCCGTCCAGGACCCCTACCTCTGCTCCCTCCCTTCCTCTCTCCCTCCCTCCCTCCATCCCTAAACCCCCCCCCCCCCCCCAATCAGTGAGGCCTACTCCACCGAGCACAAGCTGCAGGCCGAGGGTGAGTGTTAATGGGGGCCGTCCGGGACCCTCCCTCCGTCCGGGACCCCTCCCTCTGCTCCCACCGTCCATTCCTACCCCCCCCGCCCAATCGGTGAGGCCTACTCCACCTAGCACAAGCTGCAGGCCGAGGGTGAGTGTTAACAGGGCCCTCCGGGACCCTCCCTCCCACCCTCTGTCCCCCTCTCCCTCCTCCCCCTCTCCCTCCGCCCCCTCTCCCTCCACCCCCCCCCCCCCCCCCCCCCCAAGGTAACCGGACTGCCTCTTGTGTCAACAGAGTCCTGGGAAGTGCCCTTCGAGGAGATCTCCGAGCTGCAGTGGGTGGGGAGCGGAGCACAGGGAGCCGTGTTCCTGGGGCAGTTCCACGGGGAGGAGGTGGCCGTGAAGAAGGTTCGGGACCGGAAGGAGACGGAGATCAAACATCTCCGCAAGCTCAAACACCCGAACATCATCACCTTCAAGTAGGTTCAACTCACCCTTCCCAACCCCCCGCCTCCCCTTCCTCTCCCCTCCGCTCCCCCTCTGTCTCTCTCCCTTCCCCCCCACCTTCTCCCTCCCCTCTTCCCCCCTCTCTCCCTCCCCCCACTGACGGTGCTCTCTCCCTCCCCAGGGGAGTGTGTACCCAGGCCCCCTGTTACTGCATCATCATGGAATACTGCGCCCAGGGGCAGCTGTACGAGGTGCTGAGGGCGGGGAGGAAGGTGGCCCCCTCCCTGCTGGTCGACTGGTCGATGGGGATCGCCGGGGGCATGAACTACCTCCACCTGCACAAGATCATCCACCGGGACCTCAAGTCCCCCAAGTAGGTGGAGGGGGGAGGTTGGGGAGAGGTGAGGGGGTGGGGGTGAGGGGCGGGAGTGTGGGGGTGAGGGGGACGGGGGAGTGAGGGGATGGTTCTTGGGGACGGACACGGACACGGGGTGGGGGGAAGATTCCCGGGGGATGGAGGGAACAGTTCCCAGGCACGGACACGGGGATGGTGGGTGGGGACGGTTCCCGGGGACGGACACGGGGATGGTGGGGTTATGGGGGTGGGGGATGGTTCCTGGGCACGGACACATGGGGGTGGGGGTGGGGGGGGCGGTTCCTGGGGACGGACACGGGGTTGGGGAGCAGGAGGCCGTCCCCGTTACCGACCTCATTACGATCCAGTTACCGACCCTACATCATCCCCATTATGGTCCCTGATGTGTCCCCGTTACCCTACCTGTGACTGACCCCGTTACCATCCCCATCATCGACCCCGTTACCATCCCGTTACTGATCCTGCACCGTCCCCCTTAATAACTCCATTAATGTCCCTGTGTTATTCCCGTTACCGTCCCCGTTACTGACCCATTACTGACCCTGCCCTCTCCTCCCCCCAGCATGTTGACCACCTCCGACGACCTGGTGAAGATCTCTGACCGGGACATTACCCACCCCGTTACCGTCCCCGTTACTGACCCGTTACCGTCCCCGTTACTGACCCATTACTGACCCTGCCCTCTCCTCCCCCCAGCATGTTGACCACCTCCGACGACCTGGTGAAGATCTCCGACCGGGACATTACCCACCCCGTTACCGTCCCCGTTACTGACCCATTACTGACCCTGCCCTCTCCTCCCCCCAGCATGTTGATCACCTCTGACGACCTGGTGAAGATCTCCGACTTTGGGACCTCCAAGGAGCTGAACGACAAGAGCACCAAGATGTCGTTCGCCGGCACCGTGGCCTGGATGGCCCCGGAGGTGATTCGTAACGAGCCAGTGTCGGAGAAGGTGGATATCTGGTGAGTTGGGAATGCCGGATGGGGGAGGTCACCGGAGCAGAATTCCTCCGGACCCGGACCGGGCTCACCGGGGAGAGCTGTTCACCGGAGTGGACTCTGTCCTCCTGGACCAGGGTCACTGGAAGGGGGAGGTCACCGGAGCAGAATTCCTCTGGACCCGGACTGGGGTCACCGGGCAGAGCCGTTCACCGGAACGGATTCTATCCGCCCGGACCGGGGTCACCAGAACGGAATCTCTCCAGACCTGGACTTGGGTCACCAGAGAGAGGAGGTCACTGGAACAGATTTTCTCAGGACCGGACTGGGGTCACCAGGGAGAAGTGTTCACCGGAGCGGAGTCCAGCCAATCGGACCGGATGACTGGAGGGGGCTGTTCAACGGAGTGGAGTCTGTCAAAACGGACTGGATCATCGGTGAGGGCTTACGGAGACGGGAACCGTGCACAGTGCTCCCGACCCGGGGACAGGGAGACGGGAACCGTGCACGGTGCTCCCGGTGTGGGTCTGACCCGGGGACGGGGAGACGGGAACCGTGCACGGTGCTCCCGGTGTGGGTCTGACCCGGGGATACGGAGACGGGAACCGTTCACGGTGTGTTGGTGGTCACTGTTGCAGGTCATTCGGTGTGGTGCTGTGGGAGTTACTGACGGGCGAGATCCCCTACAAAGACGTTGATTCCTCTGCTGTCATCTGGGGCGTCGGAAGCAACAGCCTGCACCTTCCAGTCCCCACGGGGTGTCCCGATGGGTTCAAACTGCTCCTCACACAGTGCTGGTGAGAATCCCCTCCCTCAGCATGGTACTGCCCCTACCCCCCCCCTCGCTGCCCGTCCACCCTCACTGCCCCTCACTCCCCTCCCCCTGCCCCTCCCCCCCTCACTACCCCTCCCTCCCACCTCTGCCCCTCCCTCGCCGTCCATTTCTCCCTCCTGATCCCCTCCTCACCACACCCTCCCTCCACCCCATTTCCTCCCTCCCGTCTCATTCCCTCCCTTGCTCCCACCTCATCCCCCTCACTGACCCCACACCACTCACCCCTCCGTCCTCGCCCCACTCTCTCCCCCTCCCCTACGCTTACTTGCCCCACCTCTCACCCCTCTCTCCCTCCCACACCCCACCCTCTCCCCCTCCCCTCCCCTCACTGACCCCCCCCCCCCCCATCACTCACCGCTCCCTCCTCAATCCCTGCAGGAACGGGAAGCCTCGGAATCGTCCCTCGTTCCGCCAGATCCTCCTGCACCTCGACATCGCCTCGGCCGACGTGTTGGGGACTCCTCAGGAGACCTACTTCCAGTCCCAGGTATGGCGGGGAGGGGAGGGAGAGGACGTGGGGGTGGGGGGGAGGGAGGTGGGTGTGGAGGGGAGGGAGGGAGGGGACATGTTGGGGATCCCCATGGGGAGGGGAGTGTGGGGTGGGCTGGGGGTAGTTGGGGGGGGCAGCTCCCTCTACTCAAACCAGAGGACCAACACCTCACCTGTGCCCCAGCGGGTTAGAGCCCTTCCCCTCCCTTCCCCCAGAGACCCAGGTTCCATCCCGACCTCTGGCACCGTCTGTGTCTGTGTGGCGGTGGGGTGGGGGGGGGGTGGCAGTGGGGTCTGCAAGTTCCCCCGTGACTTGCAGGTTGGGTTGAGGATTAATCGGCCCCCGGGTGAGGGGGTGGGATCTGGGGGGGAGTGTGGAGGGAAGGGGCAGGGATGGTTGGAAAGGGATCGGTGCAGACGGGTCTCCCTCCCTCTCTCTCTCTCCTGTGTTCCGATCTCTGACGCAGCCCAGCACGTCAGGGAAACCAGCCTCCCCTCCGTGGACTCCGTCTACACTTCCCGCTGCCTCGGTGAAGCAGCCGACATAATCAGAGAGCCCCCACCCACCCCGGGACATTCTCTCTTCTCCCCCCTCCCATTGGGCAGAAGGTACAAGAGCCTGAAAGCACGTACCCCCAGGCTCAAGGACAGCTTCTACCCCGCTGTTATAAGACTATTGAACGATAAGATGGACTCTTGACCTCACGATCTACCTGGTCGTGGCCCTTGCACCTTATTGTCTGCCTGCACTGCACTTTCTCTGTAGCTGGGTCACTTTACTCTGCATTCTGTTATTGTTTTACCCTGTATAACCTCGATGCACTGTGTAATGAATTGACCTGTATGATCGGTGCGCAAGACAAGTTTTTCCCTGTACCTCGGTACAAGTGACAATAATAAACCGATTCCAATCCCAACCTTTCCCGTCCACGGACCTGTCCCAGTGTTGTTAACGTCCCTGCCTCACCCACTCCCTCTGGCAGCTCGTCCCACGTACGGACCACCCTGTGGGTGAAGAAGTTCCCTGTTAAATCTTTCCCCGTCTCACCTTAAACCTGTGCCCTCTAGTTTTAGACTCCCCGACCCTGGGGGACAGGACAGTGACCGCCTGCCTTATCTACGCCCCTTGTGGTTTTACAAACCTCTCACCCCTGAGCCTTCTTCCCTCCAGGGAAAACAGTCCCAGCCTGTCCCGGCCTCTCCTTGTAACTCCAGCCCTCCAGTCCCGGGAACGTCCCGGTGAACCTTTCCTGCACCCTCTCTGGCTCAGTGACACCCTCCCTGTAGCTGGGCGACCAGAACTACGCGCGGTGCTCTGGGTGCGGTCTCACCTGGGTCTTGAACTGGAGTTGAATCCCTGATCCCGGTGGTGTCCCCAATAACTCCCTCCTGGCAGAGGATTTTGCTCACTCTGCTGGGACTTGAACCCCTGGTCTGAGGAACCGTCCCCCTGCTCCTCCTGAATTCAGGGGTACTCAGGTCTGAGAGCGTCACTAAACCTGTTCCTCTCCCAACCACCTGTGTCACTGCCCCACATTCTCTCCCCCTCTCCCTTCCGTCGTCCCCCCCTTCCCTCGTCCCCCCCCCCCTCTCTCTCTCTCTCCCTTTCCTCGATTTCCCCCCCCCTCCCCTTCCTCGTCCCCCCCTCGCTCTCCACCACCCCGCCCCCCCCCCCCCCCCCCCCCCCCCCCCCCCACCCATAGGCAGAGTGGCGACAGGAGGTGAAGCGACACTTTGAGAAGATTCGGAGCGAAGGGTCCTGCATTCACCGACTGGACGAGGAGCTGGTCCGCAGGAGGCGGGAGGAGCTCAGGTCAGGGCTCGGTCGGGGCGTGCGGTGCGCGTAGGGTGACTGCGTTACGCGGTACAACACAGTCCGACACAAAACATGTAGGGTGACTGCGTTACGCGGTACAACACAGACCGACCACAGAACGTGTAGGGTGACTGCGTTACGCAGTACAACACAGACCGACCACAGAACGTGTAGGGTGACTGCATTACGCGGTACAACACAGACCGAGCACAGAACATGTAGGGTGACTGCGTTACGCGGTACAGCACAGACCGAGCACAGAACATGTAGGGTGACTGCGTTACACGGTACAACACAGACTGACCACAGAACATGTAGGGTGACTGCGTTACACGGCACAACACAGACCGAGCACAGAATGCAGCACGTGGTGTGTATGTATCTGGGGTGTGTGTGTATCCGGGCGTTTGTGCACACATACACATACCCCGGGTCCCCCTGCACTTTAGAACAGCAACTTTTATTCTTTATTGCCTTTTCTCATTCCTCAATCATTGGTCGAGCCGTCTAAGGAGCTGGATTAAGGCTCCAGTCTCCACAGAGGCAATGGGTTCGAATCCCACCACCGGTATATATAATGCACCCAATGTTGGGCAGGCACGGTAGTGTAGCGGTTAGCGTGACGCTATTACGGCGCCAGCGACCCGGGTTCAATCCCGGCCGCTGTCTGTAGGGAGTTTGTACGTTCTCCCCGTGACTGCGTGGGTTTCCTCTGGGTGCTCCGGTTTCCTCCCACGTTCCAAAGACGTACGGGTTAGGAAGTCGTGGGCGTGCTATGTTGGCGCGGGAAGCGTGGCGACACTTGTGGGCTGCCCCCCAGAACACTCTCCGCAAAAGCTGCATTTCACTGTGTGTTTCGATGTACAGTGTGGCCAATAAAGAAATCTGATCTCACAATTTTCTGCATGACATTTCATCTGCCGTGCACTGGCCCGTTCCATCCGGCTGCAGTCGATCATTATCCCCTTCACAGTTCACAGCACTGCCAAGATGTGTGTCAGCTGCAAATTTATAAGGTTGTTGCTCGCACCTCCAAGCCGTGATTGTTGAAAGCAATGGCTCCAACACTGTTCACCTTCCTCCGTTCATCACACTCCTCTGTTTGTTAATTGTCCGACTTTGTATCCCCGCTGTTAATGCCCCTTTTATGCCAAGTGTTCCTGTTATGGTGGCGTTGCTGGAAGTCCATGCACAGCACATCGACTCTCCAACCCTGGCCAGTTGTGACGTAAGGTCATCCAGCAGTGTCGTTGTCTCAGCTTTCTCTCTCCGTGGATGCTGCTGATCTGAGTATTTCCAGTGTTCGCTTCCTTCCACATTTCCAGAAACTCCCCAATGCATCCTGTCGTTACAATACCTTGATGTACTTGTTTTGAAATGATCTGTACGGATGGCATGCAAAACTAAGTTTTTCACCGTACCTCGGTACGTGTGACAGTAATAAACCACTGACCAGTTCCCACTCTGACCCTCTCTCCCTGATCCCAGGCACGCTCTGGATATCCGGGAACACTGCCGGGGGTGTGTGTATCCGGGTGTGTGTGTGTGTGTGTGTATCCAGGTCTGTGCATCCGGGTGTGTGTGTCTCTGGGAGCATCCCACTCTGACCCTCTCTCCCTGATCCCAGGCACGTTCTGGATATCCGGGAACACTGCCGGGGGCCTGTGTATCCGGGTCTGTGTGTCTCTGGGAGTTTCCCACTCTGACCCTCTCTCCCTGATCCCAGGCATGCTCTGGATATCCGGGAACACTGCCGGGGGCCTGTGTATCCGGGTGTGTGTGTCTCTGGGAGTTTCCCACTCTGACCCTCTCTCCCTGATCCCAGGCACGCTCTGGATATCCGGGAACACTGCCGGGGGTCTGTGTATCCGGGTGTGTGTGTGTGTGTATCCAGGTCTGTGTATCCAGGTGTGTGTGTCTCTGGGAGTTTCCCACTCTGACCCTCTCTCCCTGATCCCAGGCACGCTCTGGATATCCGGGAACACTGCCGGGGGCGTGTGTATCCGGGTGTGTGTGTCTCTGGGAGTTTCCCACTCTGACCCTCTCTCCCTGATCCCAGGCACGCTCTGGATATCCGGGAACACTACGAGCGGAAGCTGGAAAGGGCCAACAATCTCTATATGGAGCTCAACGCCGTCATGTTGCAGCTCGAGCTGAAGGAGAAGGAACTGCTCAGGTCAGAGGTTGGGGGTCCTGGGGTCAGAGGTCGGTGGGGGGGGTCCTGGGGTCAGATCCCAGCCTGTGCCGGGACCCAGGGGATCCCAGGAGATCCGGACCCGGTGTCCCTACTCCCCCACACCCAGTGTGGCCACAAGGGAGGCCCCCACCAGGCAGTCCGGAGGTGGTTCACTGGACTTCAATAGGAGCGGTCAGTGACCCCCACACCGGGGGTGGTGCGGACAGTGTCCGTCTCCTCACTGAAGGTTTACTGGGCCCACCCCTGGAATGGGAGTGGTCAGTGACCCCCACACCGGGGGTGGTGCGGACAGTGTCCGTCTCCTCACTGAAGGTTTGTTGAGAGCAGTTCAGATAAAGTTTAGCCATCTCTCACATTCTCCCCCCTTCCCTCTCTCCCCCCCTTCCCTCTCTCTCTCCCCCCCCCCCCCCCTCACCACCACATTAAAGCCCTCTCTCCCCCCCACAGAAGAGAGGCAGCCTTGGACAAGACCCACCCTGGGATTTTCAGACCCCACCCGTTCCGTCCACTGATACACACCAACTCTGTCGACAAACTGCTGCAGAAACGTCACCTGACACAAAGCAAGAGGTCAGTGGGCAAAGGTCAGCAGGCTAGGGTTCACTGCAAGGGGTCAGCGGGTCGGGGTCACAGCAAGGGGGTCAGTGGGCTGGGGTCACAGTGCATCAGTAGTTCAAGGGTCTCGCAAGATGTCCACAGCCAGGGCTCAGTGTGGCAGGGGTCATGGCCTGGGTCCAGTGGGGTCAGGAGTCGCTGGGTCAAAGGTCATGGTGTGGAGGTCAGGGATGGCCTGGGGTCAGTGGGCCAAGGGTCATGGGCTGGAGGGAGGGCCGGGGGTCACAGGTCAAAGGGCCGGAACGAGGGGGTGGGGTCACGGCAGGAGGTCAGGGGTCAAAGGGAGGGGATAGGGTTACAACTGGTCAGGGGTCAGGAGAGGGTCGGGAGGGGCTGGTGTAGGGAACAAAACCCATGACGGTCTTCCACCCAGGACCCTAACCCAACCCCAAACCTGACCTTCGCCTTTTTGCTGCAGGCCTGACCTCCCTACCTTACCAGGGCTGAACTTTGACCCTCACCTTTGCCCCTCTGTTGTAGCCCCCTTCGTCCCTTGACCCTAACCCCCCTCCTCCATTAAGAGGCCGGGCCCTCTGACCCTGATGACTGGGACCCTTGACCCTAATCTAGACCTTCGCCCTCTCTGTTGTAGCCCCAACTTCCTGGCTGTGACGCTTGACCCTAACTCCCCACTCCTCCGTTAAGAGGTCAGGACCTCCTGACCTTGACCCCCAGCTGGCCTGTGACCCTGCCCATGAACTCGGGCAGACTCTGACCCTGACCTCCAACCTGGCAGAACTTAGACCCTGAACCCCAGCAATTTGTTGATACTGACCCCTGACCCTGATCCCTAGCTGGTTGTTTACCTTGACCCTGACCCCAGCCAGAATTCAACCCTGACCCTGACATCCCAGCTGGACTTTGATCCTGACCTTGACCCAGGCGTGACTCTGACCCTGACCTCACTGGCTAGTCTTTGACCCTGCCCTTGATCCCGGACAGACTTTGACCCTGACCTTCAACGCCGCAGTACTTAGGCCCTGAACCCTGGGAACTTGCTGACCCTGACCCCCGACCGGACCTTGACTGTGACCCCCAGCTGTTTGTTTACCTTGACCCTGACCCCCCCCCCCCCCCGAACCGGATTCTGACCCTAACCCCCACCTCTCTCTCTCTCTCTCTCCTTCTGCGTTCCAGGCCGGATCTGCTGAGGTCGGAAGTCATCCTGCCCCGGTTGGACCGCCCAGCGACCAGGGTGGCGATCGTGGGGGGTCAGGGCCCCTCGGGGTCCCCGGGGCGGTGCAGGGCACGAGCCAAAGCCCGCTGCCGAAGGGCGGGTGCCAAGGGGAGCCACGGGGACCTGCCCGCCCTGGGGCAGGCCGGGCCGGGGGCCCCAGGAGAGCCTGAGGCCTGCCCGGGCCTGGTGGGGTTGGTGGCTTGCTCGCCCCACCCGCCCTGCCTAAGGGGCCTCCCCCAGCACCTCCTCCCCAGGCCCCTCTCCTCCTCCAGCCCCGACCTCATCTCTGGCACCATGGAGGCCGAGAGCGGCCGGGGGCCCCGGGGCCCAAAGGAGGGGCCTACTCCCAGGCCCCGGCGGCGGGGGGTGCAGGCCCCGCCCTCGGATCCCAGGCCCGGTCCCGGCCCGAGCCCCGGGGGGCAGGCCGGGGGACCCGAGTCCCGGGGCGGGGGGGCTGGATCCCGGGAGGAGGAGGAGGAGGCGGCGGCCGGAGGTGGGGGACGGAGGCATCATCCGACCGACGGCAAGGCCCAGGCTCCCAGCGAGGGGAAGGGCCCGGCGAGGAGGAAGCAGGTACCGAAGGGAGGGGAGGTGGGGGGAGGGAGGGGAAGTGGGGGGGGGGGCGGGAGGGGGGAGGGGAGGTGGGGAGGGAGGGGAAGTGAGGGAGGGGAGGGGAGGTGATGAGGGGAGGGGAGGTGTGGGGGCAGTGGGGAGAGGGTAGGGGGGAGGGATACTTTGTGAGGGGGAGGGAGATCCATGGGTGGGGAGGGATATTCTCCAACCTCTACACCTCCCTCTCTATCTCCGTGACCCTCTCCCTCCCGTACGCCCCTCCCCGTCGCCGTCACCGTCACCCCCTGCGGACACCTTGGGGACGGTAGGGGTGAGGCGGTAGGGATCAATGGTCAGGAGGGGGCAGAGGTGACGTTGGCTTCAGCTGTTGAATCCCCCACGTTTCACCCCCCCCCCCCCCCCGGCAGAGACGCTGCTCGTCCGAGGAAGAGGGAGAGGTGGACAGCGAGATGGAGTTTCCCCGGAGAGGGAGGTGAGAGATCGGGGGCGGGAGGGGGGGGGTGTCGGTGGGGGGCGGGACGGTGGGGCGTCGGGGGCTGGGGGCGTCTCCGCCCTCTGACCGCAACCGCCGTCAGTGTGTCTGGGGCGGGAAGCGGGGTGGGGAAGGGGGAGGGGGATGAGGGGGAGGGTGTGGGGAGGGGGTGAGGAGGGAGGGTGTGGGGTGGAGGGGGAGTGTGTCAGTGGGGAAGGGGGAGGGTGTGGGGTGGAGGGGAGGGTGTCAGTGGGGAAGGGTGTGGGGTGGAGGGGTGTGGGGAGGGGGGTGGGTGTGGGGTGGAGGTGTGTGGGGTGGAGGGGGTGGGGGCTGAGGGGTGTGGGTTGGAGGGGGAGGGGGGAGGGTGTGGGGTGGAGGGGGAGGGTGTCTGGGGAAGGGGGAGGGGTGGGGGCTGAGGGGAGTGGGGAGGGATATTGTCAAGTGGCAGTGTGTGGGCTCTTGCTGTGCCCACAAGACAGAGACATCCACTCACCCTCCCCCCCTCTCCCCCACCCCCTGCCCCCACAGGGCCCCTCACGACCTCAGCGCCTGCCCCTCGCTCTCCACCTTCAGCCTGGAGAATGTCTCGGTCTCGGACGAGGGCAACACCAGTGAGCTGTCGCAGAGCGTCACGCCGGACGTGCTCAGCACCAACACCGACGAGCGGCTGGAGGACGCCCTGTCGCAGAGCTCCGAGCTGCCGGCCGAGTCCCTGTCGCAGAGCTCTGAGCTGCCCGCTGAGTCCCTGTCGCAGAGCTCCGAGCTCCCGCCTGAGGCCGTGTCGCGGAGCTCCGGGCTGCCGGCCGAGTCCCCGTCGCGGAGCTCCGAGCTCCCGCCTGAGGGCGCGTCGCGGAGCTCCGAGCTGCCGGCCGAGTCCCCGTCGCGGAGCTCCGAGCTCCCGCCTGAGGCCGCGTCGCGGAGCTCCGAGCTGCCGGCCGAGTCCCCGTCGCAGAGCTCTGAGCTCCCGCCTGAGGCTGTGTCGCAGAGCTCCAAGGTGCCAGCCGAGGCCCTGTCGTGGAGCTCTGAGGCCCTGTCGCAGAGCTCCGAACTCCCGGCCAATCTCCTCACTCAGTCCGACGGGTTGTCGGAGAAGGAGGCCTCCGTCCGGCAGGTCAAGTCGCAGGTCGCCGCCGGCAGGCTGTGTCCCGGCTGTCGGACACCGGTAGGTGGTGGGATCTTCCTGTGCCTCTGGGGGTCCACCCGTCCTTGATACACGGGTGTGGGATCTCCCTGTGCCTCGGGGACCGCCCACCCGGGTATGGAGGTGTGGGATCTTCCTGTGCCTCAGGGACCGCCCCCCGTTTACGCAGGGGAGGTGAGGAGGGAGGGGAGGTGTGGTGAGGAGGGGTGAGGTGAGGGGAGGTAGGGAGGGGAGTTGAGGTGAGAGCAGAGGCCCTGACCCTCTTCTCTCCTCCCCAGGGTCTCACTCGGAGTGAGGTGAGGAGGGAGGGGAAGGGAGGTGAGGTGAGGAGGGAGGGGGAGGGAGGTGAGGTGAGGAGGGAGCGGAGGCGCTGACCGTACTCACTCCTCCGCAGGGACCCTCCTCAGCGAGGACTCGGAGGTGAGGAGGGAGGGGGAGGGAGGGGAAGGGAGGTGACGTGAGGAGGGAGGGGGAGGGAGGTGAGGTGAGGAGGGAGCGGAGGCACTGACCCTACCCTCTCCTCTAGCGAGGACTCGGTGAGGTGAGGAGGGAGGGGAATGGAGGTGAGGTGAGGAGGGAGGGGAAGGGAGGTGAGGTGAGGAGGGAGGTGAGGTGAGGAGGGAGCGGAGGCACTGACCCTACCTTCTCCTCTAGCGAGGATGCGGGAGGTGAGGTGAGGAGGGAGGGGGAGGGAGGGGAAGGGAGGTGAGGTGAGGAGGGATGGGGAGGGAGGGGAAGGGAGGTGAGGAGGGAGGGGGAGGGAGGTGAGGTGAGGAGGGAGCGGAGGCACTGACCCTACCCTCTCCTCCGCAGGGACCCTCCCCCAGCGAGGACTCCGACTGCGACCTCTCAGACCTGGAGCACTGCACGGACCCATGCGGCCCTCCCGAACCTCGGAGCTCCTCCTGGTAGCCCGCGTGGCTGTGCTGGGTTGTACATACTTCGGTTGTGACTGAAACACACGTGTGTCTCCTCCCCCCCGCCCCCCCACACAACCTTATCGCGTGCTTCCACGGACATGGAACCCCACACGCGTGTAATCAGGGATCGCCCCTCCACGCCCACCGTCCGGAGGAGAAGACGCCCTTCCCGAGGACGTCAGCCATCGTATATTAGGTGCTACGGTCTGATGTCCACCCCGACGCACGCGCGGGTGTGTGTGCGTGTGTGCGAGGGGGTCGGCCGGGGAGAAATGTCCCTCTCCAGGAGGGAGGAACGCCCTCCTCCGCCTACGTCATGGAGAGAGAGGGGTTGCAGCAGGGGTCCGATGCTGTTCTCTCCCCGCACCCCTCCCCGCACACGTACACGCGCACACACGCACACACACACAATAAACACGAGCATTTTAGACATCCAAGCCTGGTCTCTGGTGGTTGGTGCTGCGGGAGGGGTGGGGTCAAAGGGGGAAGCGGGGGGAACATAGAACGTCAAACAGCACGGGAACAGGCCACACGATGTTGTGCCGACATTTTATCCTTCCCTCCCCCATAGCCCCCCATTTCTCTATCATCCATGTGCCCATCTAAGAGGGCTGGGTGCGTGGGACGCACTGCCGGCAGAGGTGGTGGGGGCAGGTACATCAGGGACAGTTAAGAGACTCTGAGATAGACACGTGAATGATAGAGAAATGGGGGGCGATGTGGGAGGGAAGGGTTGGATAGATCTCAGAGCAGGGTAAAATGTCGGCACAACACTGTGGGCCGAAGGGCCTGTCCTGTGCTGTAGTGTCCAATGTTCTGCGTTCTAAAGTGCAGTGCAGGCAGACAATAAGGTGCAAGGGCCACAACCAGGTAGATCGTGAGGTCAAGAGTCCATCTTATCGCACTAGGGGACCGTTCGATAGTCATAACAGCGGGGTAGAAGCTGTCCTTGAGCCTGGGGGTACGTGCTTTCAGGCTGTTGTATCTTCTGCCCGACGGGAGGGGGGAGAAGAGAGAATGTCCGGGGTGGGTGGGGGTCTTTGATTATGCCGGCTGCTTTCCCGAGGAGTTTGCCTCTGCTTGGCCCTACTCTAGAAGACAGACAGCAGTGGACCCGGCACCGATCCCCACGGCACATGTCTGGTCAAAGGCCTCCAGCCTGACTCCCCACCCCGTAGACCCCCACTCCTGCTCTCCCTGGACCCCGCGCGGTCATTGGTTCGAGGGTGGGTGTGTCTAGGTGCCTGGGTTGAGCAGAGGTCAGTGGGCACAGAGTCGCAAACACAGCGCGGAGACAGGCCCTTCGGCCCAACTGGTCCGTGCCGGCCCAGATCCCCACCCGAGCCGGTCCCATCTGCCCGCGTTTGGCCCACGTCCCTCTGAACCTTTCCCGTCCACGGACCTGTCCGAGTGCTGTTAATGTACCTGCCTCACCCACTCCCTCTGGCAGCTCGTTCCACGTACGGACCACCCTCTGGGTGAGGAAGTTGCCCCTCGGATCCCCTATTAAACCTCTCACACCCTCTCACCTTAAACCTGTGCCCTCTGGTCCTCAATTCCCCAACCCTGGGGGGAAGACTGTGCACATTCACCCTATCGATGCCCCTCGTGCGTTTATACACCTCTGTAAGGTCACCCCTCACGCTCCAAGGAGTAAAGTCTCAACCTACTCGACCTCTCTCCGTAACTCGGTCCCTCGAGTCCCGGCAACATCCTCGGGAATCTCCCTCCGCGCTCTTTTCCAGCTCGACGGCATCTTCCCCACAGCAGGGCGACCAGAACTGAACACAGTTCTCCAAGTGCGGCCTCACCGACGTCCTGTACAACTGCGACGTCACCTCCCGACTCCTGTACTCAGTGCCCTGACCGGTGAAGGCCAGCGTGCCGAACGCCTTCTTCACCGCCCTGTCTACCTGTGACCCCACTTTCAGGGAACCATGTACCTGTACCCCGAGGACCCCTGTTCTACAACACTCCCCTGTCATTTACCAGTCTCTCTATGTACCTGTACCCCGAGGTCCCCCTGTTCTACAACACTCCCCGGGGCCCTGCCCTTCACTGTCCTTGCACTTATCCGAATTAAACTCTATCTGCCCTTCCTTGGCCCACTGTCCCAGCTGATCGAGGTCCCTCTGTAGATCCTGAACCACCTTCATTGTCAACGATACCACCTGTTTTAGTGTCATCTACAGACTTAAAACATGCTTGTAACATCAGGTATCTAACCAAAGGTGGGTGACTCTCATCGACAATCTACATTCGATTACTCTGCCACCTCCAACTTCCTTGTGAGGATGGGGACCACGCAACTACCAATCAGATCCCCAACCAGGCCTGCCACATAAATACGCTGGTCACGAGAGCAGGTCAGAGGGAGGGGATCACCTGGTGAGTGACTCACCTCCTGATGTCTCCACCGTCTACAGGTCAGGGGTGTGACAGTACACTCCCCACTTTCCCGTGTGGGGCTAGTCCATGCACTCCACATCCGCCACATTACCTCTCCCCGTCTACAGGGCAGGGGTGTGACGGGACACTTGCCTGGGGTGAGTGAGGCTCCAATAACTCTTGAGGAGCATGATGCTGTCGGGGACAGAGTAGCCCGCTCAATCAGCTTACGGTGGGAAGAGGGGCTTTGATGAGAGTTTTCACTGGGGGTGGGGTGGGATCAGAAACGGACTTCCTAAGGCTGCGGTGGAGACAGTCTCACAACATAGGGTTGTTAAGAAGGCGTATGGAGTGTTGACCTTCATTAGTCGGGGGATTGAGTTCAAGAGCCGCGAGGTGATGTTGCAGCTCAGGTCAGACCACACTTGAAGTATTGTGTTCAGTTCTGGTCGCCTCATTATAGGAAGGATGTGGGAGCTTTAGAGAGGGTGCAGAGGAGATTTACCAGGATGCTGCCTGGATTGGAGATCATGTCCCATGAGGACAGGTTGAGCGAGCTGGGGCTTTTCTCTTTGGAGAGGAGGAGGATGAGAGGTGACCTGATAGAGGTGTACAAGAGGCGCAGATCGAGTGGACAGTCAGAGACTTTTCCCCAAGGGTGACAATGGCTAACACGAGGGGACATAATTTTAAGGTGATTGGAGGAAGGTATAAGGGGGATGTCAGGGGTAAGTTTTTTACACAGAGAGTGGTGGGTGTGTGGAACGCACTGCCGGCAGAGGTGGTGGGGGCAGATACATTAGGGACGTTTAAGAGACTCTTAGATAGGCCCCCATTTCTCTATCATTCATGTGTCTATGTGGGAGGGAAGGGTTAGATAGATCTCAGAGCAGGATAAAATGTCGGCACAACATTGTGGGCTGAAGGGCCTGTCCTGTGCTGTAGTGTTCTATGTGGCCACAGATGTTGGAGACAGACTATTTTACCCCCAGGGTGGGAATGTCTAATACCAGAGGGCGTGCATTTAAGGTGAGGGGGGGGGGGAAAGTTCAAAGGAGATGTGCAGGGCTAGTTTTATTTTACACAGAGAGCGGTGGGTGCCTGGAAGGTGCTGCCAGGGGTGGGGGTGGAGGCAGGTACTATGAAGGGGAAGAGGAGGATGTTGGACAGACACGTGGATGTGCAGGGAATTGAGGGAGACGGACCGCAGAGTTTTTTGGTAGTGCAGGAATGTGCAGGAACGGAGGGATTTGTCGTGTACGGCACAGACACTGCGGGCCGAAGGGCCTGTTCCCGCGCTGTGACGTTCCGTGTTCTGGAATCGGGAGGGAAAATAATCCCTCGGGAAGGAGGTGAGAGGGCTGGGGTGAACAGGGTGGGGAGGCATCTGTCGCCGGGCGTGGTGGGTGGGTGGGGAGTGGGTGCAAGAGGACCTGCGGAGGAGGAGGTGCCGGTGGTCCCGGGAGCGGAGGAGAGAGGCGCGCCCATGTACGACGCAGCAGCGCGTGGGTGTGTGTGTACGCCAGAGACGCATCGCCCGGGGTCGTCACAATCTGCCGTCTGCGGGGAGGTGGGGAGTGACCTGACCCGTCTGAGACGGGGTGGGGGGGGTCACCACCCCTCCCCGGCGTCTGTAGACCCACGGTGGGGGTGCGAGGACTGAGTTTGTACGCGTTTCGTGCCTCGGCGCAGGGACAGGAGACCTGACCCAGGGGAGGGGGTGGGGGCTGTGTGTGTACACACACCTGTGTCCGGCTGAGGTGGGGGGGGGGAAGAGGACACCACTTCATTTAGTCTCCCCCTCCCCTTTCTCGCCCCTCCTCCTCTTCCCCTCCCCTCCCCCCTCTCTCTCCCACCTCCCTCCCCCTCACCTCCCTCTCCCTCCCTCCCTCTCTCTCACCTCCTTCCCTCCCCATGTTCCTCTCCTCCCTTCCACCCTCTCTTCATCCTCCCCCTCCGCCCTCGCACTCCCCCTCTCCATCTTCCCCCTCCGTCCCCCTCCTCCCCCTCCCCCCTCTCTCCCCCTCCTCCCCCTCTCTCCCTCCCCATCCTCCCCCTCCCTCCCTCCCCATCCTCCCCCTCCCTCCCACTCTCCCCCCACCCCTCCCTCCCACTCTCTATCTCCCCCTCCACCCCCCCAGCTTCCCACAGACTCTCTCTCGGAAGGGATAGAGAGGGCAGAGGGGTCCCAATGAAGGGTCTCGACCCGAAACACCCGTTGATTTTCCTCTGCGGACACTGCCCGACTCGCTGAGTTCCTCCAGCACTTTGTGAGTTGCTCCAGACTCCAGCAGCTGCAAAATCTCCTGCGTCGCAGAGAGACCTCGGGGTCCGAGTCCATGGCTCCCCTGAAAGTGGCCGCACAGGTCGACAGGGCGGTGAGGAAGGCGTACGGCGCGCTGGCCTTCATCGGTCGGGGCGTCGGGTACAAGAGTCGGGAAGTCACGTTGCAGACGTATAAAACTCTGGTCTGGGCCGCACTGTGTGCGGTTCTGGTCCCCCCCGTTACAGGGAGGGTGCGGGGGGGGGGGGCTTCGGAGAGGGTGCGGGAGAGGTTCACCGGGACGCTGCCCGGATTAGAGGGCGTGAGCTACAAGGAGAGGTCGGACAGACTCGGGTTGTTCTCTCCGGAGCGGCGGAGGCTGAGGGGAGAGGTTTATAAGATCACGAGAGGCACAGATAGAGCAGACAGCCGGGATCTTTCTCCCCCCACCCCAGGGTGGGAATGTCTAATACCAGAGGGCGTGCGTTTAAGGTGAGAGGGGGGAGAGTTCAGAGGAGATGTGCGGGGCAGGTTTTTTACACAGAGAGCGGTGGGTGCCTGGAATGTGCTGCCAGGGGTGGGGGTGGAGGCAGATACGATAGAGGGGTTTAAGAGGCTCTTGGATGCAGGGAATGGAGGGAGACAGATGCTGCGCGGGGGGACGGAGGGAGACGGGCGGGGGCACGGAGGGAGATGGGCGCCGCGCGGGGGCACGGAGGGAGACGGGCGCTGTATAGGCAGAAAGGATTAGTTTAAGTCAGCACTGAGTACGGCACAGACATTGTGGGCCGAAGGGCCTGTTCCGTGTTTGTTCTGAAGCACAGCCCTGCTCTGCTGTATCTACACTCATGACTGTGTGGCTGGGCACAGGTCAAACACCGTCTATAAGTTCCCTGTCAACACCGCCGTCGTCGGCAGAATCTCCGCTGGCGACGAGGAGGTGTTCGGGAGTGAGGTAGATCGGCTGGTCGAGGGGCGTCGCAACGACAACCCCGCCCTCGACGTCAGCGAGACTGGGGGACTGACTGTGGGCTTTGGGGAGGGTGAAGTTGGGAGGACACACACCAGTCCTCACTGAGGGGTCAGCGGTAGAGACGCTTCACGTTCCTGGGCATCAATGTCTTGGGGGAATCTATCCCGGGCCCAACACATCGATGTAACCACGAAGAAGGCAAACCAGCGGCTCTACTTCATAGAACACTACAGCACAGGACAGGCCCTTCGGCCCACAGTGTTGTGCCGACATTTTATCCTGCTCTGAGATCTATCTAACCCTTCCCTCCCACATCGCCCCCCATTTCTCTATCATTCATGTGTCTCTCTGAGAGTCTCTTAAATGCCCCTGATGTATCTCCCCCCACCACCTCTGCCGGCAGTGCGTCCCACACACCCACCGCTCTCTGTGTAAAAAAACTTACCCCTGACATCCCCCTTATACCTTCCTCCAATCACCTTAAAATTACGTCCCCTCGTGTTAGCCGTTGTCGCCCTGGGGAAAAGTATCTGACTGTCCACTCGATCTGTGCCTCTTGTACACCTCTTATCAGGTCACCTCTCATCCTCCTCCTCTCCAAAGAGAAAAGCCCCAGCTCGCTCAACCTATCCTCATGGGACATGCTCTCCAATCCAGGCAGCATCCTGGTAAATCTCCTCTGCACGCTCTCTAAAGCTCCCACATCCTTCCTATAATGAGGCGACCAGAACTGGACACAATACTCCAAGTGTGGTCTGACCAGAGCTGCAACATCACCTCGCGGCTCTTGAACTCAATCCCCCGACTAATGAAGGCCAACACTCCGTACGCCTTCTCAACAACCCTATCGACCTGCGCGGCAACCTTGAGGGATCTCTGGACGTGGACCCCAAGATCCCTCTGTTCCTTCACACTGCCAGTGGCTCTACTTCGTCAGGAGTTTGAGGAGATAGGGTCTGTCACCAAAGACCCTCGCAAATCTCTACAGTACAGCGGAGAGCAGTCTGACTGGTTGCATCACCGCCCGGTACAGAAGATCCAACGCGCAGGAGGCCGCAGAGGGTTGTAGGCTCAGCCAGCTCCATCACGGGCACAACCCTCCCTGCCATCGAGGACATCGGTGCCTCAAGAAGGCGGCATCCATCACCGAGGACCCTCACCACCCCGGGACATGCCCTCTTCTCATTACTACTAACGGGGAGGAGATACAGGAGCCCGAACACCCAACGATTCAGGAACAGCTTCTTCCCCTCCGCCGTCAGATCTCTGAACGGTCCGTGAACCCGTGAACACTCGTGGTTCTCCTCTTTTGCACTATTTATTTATTTTTGTGACTTACAGTGGTCTTTACGTCTTTGATCTGCACCACCGCGGCGAAACGACCGACATCCCGAGCTCTCAGTCGGCAGAAGCAAACCTCATCCTGAGCGTGGGGCCCGGGCTGTCGTTTCGATGTGGCCGCCGGGTTACAGCAGCGAGCCGATGGGTGGAGTGGCCCGTTCCCCGGCTCTGCCCCCGTTCCAGGTTGCACCCCCCCCACCCCACCTCACCCCCACTTCCACAAGATCGGGGGAGGAGCAGGGGGCGTTTCCAACACCCCGGTGCCCACATGGGGGGTGGAGGGAGGGGATGCAGGGGGGTCTGATGGGTCACGGGGTGCCCCACTCCCCCCCCCGGAGGGGAGGGGTCCATCAGTAGGGGGAGAAGCGCAACTTCGCCCCCCTCTGCAGCCCCTCCTCGCCCCTCGACGATCCCGCCGCCCTGGGGGCTGGGGGGGTGTCAGTGAGGGGGGGGAGCGGGGGTGGCGGGGGTGGGGAGGAGCTGGGCAGGGGCAGGGAGAGCCCCCCCGGCAGCTCGGGGGGAGCACCGGGGCTGGAGGTGAGGTCCGTGGGGGCTTCGCCCAGCTGGGGGTCCGGGCCAGGGGCCGAGGGTTTCTGGCTGGTGGTGGGCTTGGTGTTCTCCAGACTGGAAGAGAGAAGGGGGAAGGGGGGGGGAGAGGGGGAGCGGGATGGGGGGGATGAGGGGGAGAGGGACGGGAAGGGGAGAGAGGGAAGGGTGTGTGGTGGGGAGGTGGAGGAGTGAGAGGGGGTGGGGGGGAGGGGAGGGAGAGAGAGGAGGGAGGGGAGGGGGAGGGAGGAGGAGGGGAGGGGAGAGAGAGGGGGTGGGAGAGGGGGGTGTGGGAGGGGGAGGGAGGTAGGGGGAGGAGGGGAGGGTGAAGGGGTGTGGGGGAGGGGGGCAGGGAGAGGAGAGGACACAACAAACAGATTGATATTAGAACCACCAGGTACAACAGTTAGATGGGGGGGGGGGGGGGTGTGTGGAGAGGGCTAAAGACAGTTGTCTGAAACACTCCCCAGAGCTGCAACACACACACACACACACACACACACACACACACACACACACACACACACACACACAGAAAACAGGCCCTTCAGCCCAACCGGTCCGTGCCGACCCAGATCCCCACCTGAGCCGGTCCCGTCTGCCCGCGTTTGGCCCCACGTCCCTCTGAACCTTTCCCACCCACGGACCTGTCCGACTGTCCCTGCCTCACCCACTTCCTCTGGCAGCTCGTTCCACATACGGACCACCCTCTGGGTGAAGAAATTGCCCCTCGGGTCCCCTGTTAAATCTCTCTCCCTCTCACCTTAAACCTGTGCCCTCTAGTTCTTGATTCCCCAACCCTGGGGGGGGAAGACTGTGCACATTCACCCTATCGATGCCCCTCGTGGGTTTATACACCTCTGTAAGGTCACCCCTCACGCTCCAAGGAATAAAGTCCCAACTTGCCCCGACCTCTCTCCGTAACTCAGTCCCTCAAGTCCCAGCAACATCCTCGGGAATCTCCCTCTGCGGCTCTTTCCCAGCTCGACGGCATCTTCCCCACAGCAGGGCGACCAGAACTGGACGCGGTTCTCCAAGTGCGGCCTCGCCGACGTCCTGTACAACTGCGACGTCACCTCCCGACTCCTGTACTCAGTGCCCTGACCGGTGAAGGCCAGCGTGCTGAACACCTTCTTCACCCCCCTGTCTATCTGTGACCCCACTTTCAGGGAACCATGTACCTGTACCCCGAGGTCCCCCTGTTCTACAACACTCCCCTGTCATTTACCAGTCTATGTACCTGTACCCCGAGGTCCCCCTGTTCTACAACACTCCCCTGTCATTTACCAGTCTATGTACCTGTACCCCGAGGTCCCCCTGTTCTACAACACTCCCCTGTCATTTACCAGTCTATGTACCTGTACCCCGAGGTCCCCCTGTTCTACAACACTCCCCTGTCATTTACCAGTCTATGTACCTGTACCCCGAGGCCCCCCTGTTCTACAACACTCCCCTGTCATTTACCAGTCTATGTACCTGTACCCCGAGGTCCCCCTGTTCTACAACACTCCCGTCATTTACCAGTCTATGTACCTGTACCCCGAGCCCCCCTGTTCTACAATACTCACTGGGGCCCTGTCATTCACTGTGAAAGTCCTACCTTGGTTTGTCTTCCCAAAGTGCCAACACCAGTCAGGCACACACACACACACACACACACACACACACACACACACACACACACACACACACACACACACACACACACACACACAGAGCCAGACACCTCTCACACTCACACACACAAGAGGTAGACAGTCAGACACCTTTCTCACACTCACAGTCAGGCACTCAGACACCTCCACACACACACACACTCACTGTCCTACCCACACGTGATACAACCCCCCTCCTGATCTGTCAGGGTGGGAACGCAGTGGGAGACAGAGAGGACGGGGGCTTTCGTCCCTCCCCTCCTCTCCCCAGGATGGACTGCACGTGAATCTCTCTGGGACCTGTCCCCTTCAAACACAGGCCGGGGTCTGGTCCTGGACCACCCTGCTCTGGAACACACAGGCAGCCGTACACCCGCACCCCGCCCCCCCACACATCTTGTACACACCCGCGCCCCCCCCCTCCATTTATTCGTACCAATGATTTGGACATGAGTGGACAAGGTTAGTAAGTTTGCAGATGACAGGAACATAGGTGGTGGTGTAGGCAGTGCAGAAGGTTATGAAGGATCAGCTGGGGATGTGGGCTGACGATTAGCTGATGGCCTTCAATCCGGATAAATGTGAGGTGTTGCATTTTCTGAGATCAAACCAGGGTAAGACTCTTACCGTGAACAGCAGGGCCCTGGGGGGAGTTGTGGAACAGGGGGACCTCGGGGTACAGGTACATAGACTGGTAAATGACAGGGGAGTGTTGTAGAACAGGGGGACCTCGGGGTACAGGTACATAGACTGGTAAATGACAGGGGAGTGTTGTAGAACAGGGGGACCTCGGGGTACAGGTACACGGTTCCCTGAGCATGGGGTCACAGGTAGACAGGGCGGTGAAGAAGGCGTTTGGCACGGTGGCCTTCACCGGTCAGGGCACTGAGTACAGAAGTCTGGAGGTGATGTTGCAGTGTCGGTGAGGCCGCACTTGGAGCACTGCGTTCAGTTTTGGTTTGCCCTGTTATAGGAGAGACGTGGTTGAACTGAAACTGGAAAGAGTGCAGAAGAGATTTACCAGGACTTCCCCTGGACTGAGTTACAAGGAGAGGTGGCGTAGACCGGGACTTCATTCCCTGGAACGTAGGAGGTTGAGGGGTGACCTGATAGAGGTGTATAAGATCGCGAGCGGCATAGACAGGGTGAAGGCACATAGTCTGTCTCCCCAGGAAGAGGGTGCTGAAAACATAGGTTTAAGATCAGAGGCGGGAGATTTACAAAGGACTTCAGGGGCAGCTTCTTCATACAGAGGGTGGTGCGTATGTGGAACGAGCTGCCAGAGACAGTGGTTGAGGCGGGAACATCACCAACGTTTAAAAGCCATCTGGATAAGTCCATGGATAGGAGAGGTTTAGAGGGCTGTGGGCCAAACGTGGGCAGATGGGACCAGCTCGCTGGGCAACACAGTCAGCATGGATGTGTTAGAACATCAGGAACAGGAGCATGAGGCCATCTGGCCCGTCGAGCCTGCTCTGCCAGTCGATAAGGTCACGGCTGATCAGGCCGTGGACTCAGATCCGCCTACCTGCCTTTTTCCCCTCCCCCTCAATTCCCCCACAATGCAAAGATCTACCTAACTGTGCCTTAAATATATTTAATGAGGTCGCCTCTACTGCTTCCCTGGGCAGAGAATTCCACAGATTCGCTACTCCTCAGGAAAAGCAGTTCCTCTTCATCTCTGTCCTAAATCTACTCCCTGAATCTTGACACCATGTCCCCTAGTTCTAGTCTCACCCACAGTGGAGACAACCTTCCTGCCTCTATCTTATCTCTCCCTTTCATCATTTTATGTTTCTGTAAGATCCCCTCTCATTCTTCAGAATGCCAGTGAGAATACCCCCAGGTGACTTGATCTCTCCTCATGGGCTAACCCCCTCATCTCTGGAATCAACCTGGTGAACCTCCTCTGCACCACCTCCAATACCAGTAATATCTTCCCTCAAGTAAGGAGACCAGAACTGCACGCAGTAGACCAGGTGCAGCCTCACAAGTACCCTGTACAGTTGCAGCGTAACCTCCCTGCTCTAGAATTCAATCCCTCTGGCAATGAAGGCCGGCGTCCCATTTGCCTTCTCGGATAACCTGTTGCACCTACATCACTAGGACGCTGCCTGGATTAGAGGGCATGAGCTATAAGGAGAGGTCGGACAGACTTGGGTTGTTCTCTCTGGAGGGGAAACATGAAGTTTATAAAATTATGAGAGGCATAGATAGACATTTTGACCCTGGGAGAAAGATTCTAACACCAGAGGGCGTGCGTTTAAGGTGAGAGGGGGGAAAGAGTTGAAAGGAGATGGGCAGGGTAAGTGTTTTTTTTACACAGAGAGCAGTGGGTGCCTGGAATGTGCTGCCAGGGGTGGGGGGGTGGGGGTGGAGGCAGAGGCAGAGGCAGATACTGTCAAGGGGTTTAAGAGGCTGTTGGACAGGCCCATGGATGTGCGGGGAATGGAGGGAGATGGACACTATGCAGGCAGAAGGGATTTAGTTTAATTTGGCATCGGGGTCAGTGCAGACATTGTGGGCCGAAGGGCCTGTTCCTGTGCTGTATTGTGTTCCAGGGCTTGTCAGGGCCTCTACTTTCTCAGAAGCTCAAGGAGATTCAACAATGTCACCAAACACCCCAACAAACTCCTCAAGATGCACCATAGGAAGTATCCTGCCCAGTTCCATCACGGTCTGGGACGGCAAGTCTAATGCACAGGAATGTAAGAAGCTGCCGAGAGCGGTGGACCCAGCCCCAATACATCACGGGCACATCCCTCCCCACCATCGGGAATATCTACAGCAGATGCTGCCTCAAGAAGGCACCGTCCCCCCTCAAAGATCCCCACCATCCGGGCCATGCCGTCTTCTCGCAGCTCCCGTCGGGCAGGAGGTACAGAAGCCTGAAGTCCCCACACCACCAGGTTCAGGAACAGCGACTTCCCTTCAACCATTTGGTTTTTGAACTGACCGGCACAACCCTAATCACTGCCTCAGTACAGCAGCACTGGGACCACCTCTCGCACTCCCGTGAACTTATATTTGTTTCGGACTGAGAGAACAACACAGCATGGACACAGACCCTCCAGCCCAACTGGACCCTACCAACCACGGTGCCCACCCAGCTAGTCCCAATGTCCTGCGATCGGCCCCCATCCCTCCAGGCACCTATCCAAGTGCTCCTTAAATCATACTATTGTACCTGCCTCACCCACTTCCTCTGGCAGCTTGTTCCACATACAGACCACCCTCTGGTCCCCTCTCACCCTGAACCTGTGACCCCCAGTTTCAGACTTCCCTACCCTGGTGAAGAGACAGTGACCACCCACCTTATCGATGCCTCTGGTAAATTTAAACACCTCTATAAGGTCACCCCTCGTTCTCCCACGTTCCAAGGAATAAAGACCTAGCCTGGCCGACCTCTCAGACCATCAAGTCCCAGCAACATCCTTGTAAACCTTCTCCCTGCCCTTTCCAGTTTACCACGTTTCCCCTACGGCAGGGTGACCAGAACTGAACACAGTGCTCCAAGTGTGGCCTCACCAACATCCTGTACAACTGCAACGACTGTTCTGCAGTCTTTCTTTCCCCGTTTGTGTAATTTACGTTGTGTGTTGCCTGTGATACGGTGACGTTTTTCTTGTACCTATACCTACACATTACAAACTCCACCTGAATATTCTCTCCCCCCACCCTGTCTCTGACCCTCTCCCCACCCAAGGGGCTCTGCTGGTTCTGCACTGGATCCCCAGACACAATTTGCCCTGAATTATGTTTACAAGTCAGGAGGCTGACTGTGCCTTGGCCGCTGTAACCCAGGCCCTTGGGGGGTGGGGTGGGAAACGGGGTCAGAGGGCTTCCAACCTGTGTTGCCGGAGGGGTTAATCGACCTGCAGCATGGATGGAAAATTGGATGGAGGGGAGACGGTGGTCCCAGTGGGGCCTGTTACAGGCGCACTGTAACTGGGAAACATCCGGTCACAGCCCCACGCCTGACACTGGGTCCCACACCGACCAGGACGGTGGTTACGGTGTACTGCCGCAGGTTAGAATCACACCCCCCTGGACCTTACTTACGGTGTACTGTGCCCCAGTTGCAGTCTCAGCGACCAGGGTGTAGCTATGGTGTACTGCCCCAGTTACAGTCTCAGGGACTGGGCTGTAGTTACGGTGTACTGACCCAGTTTGTGTCTCAGGGACTGGGCTGTAGTTACAGTGTAGTCTCAAGGACTAGGGTGTAGTTACAGTGTACTGCCCTAGTTAGTCTCAGGGACTGGGCTGTAGTTAGTGTACAGTCTCAGGGACTAGGGTGTAGTTATGGCGTACTGACCCAGTTAGTCTCAGGGACTGGGGTGTAGTTATGGTGTACTGACCTAACATCACCAGCCAACCACCCCCCCAACTCATTCCATTCCCCCTCCCCAAGGTCCCACCCCTCACCCACACACCGGGGTCCGATTAACCCACCCGCACGTCGTGGGGATGTGGGAGGGGAAACGGAGCGCGCCGAGGGAGGGGAAACCCATGTGATTGTGCAGACTCCGCATACACACACAGACACATACACGCAGGCACACAGACACACAGGCACACACGCAACACACACACACACGGTGTCGGAGGTCAGGATCGAACCCGGGTCTCTGGAGCAGGGAGGTTGGGTCTCTACCAGCAGTGCCACCCACCCCCTCAGCTGTGAAAAGCACCGCCCGCCCGCCCCCTCCCCCCCAACTCTGCCCCCGAAGGATGGTCAACACAGACCCGGTCCCCAATCCTGCGGTGTCCTTTCGTTTATTAGAAAAATTCCAACATTACAGAGTTTTGGTTGACATCGGGGAGAAGTCGCTCCATTCGAGTTACAACTCCCCCCAAAAGATCGCATTCTTTTCCTTCTTTTAAACGTCGTTTTTCAAATCAGAAGCGAAAAATAAATCCTCGAAAACAATAAAAAGAGGGAGGGGAGGAGGGGGGAGGAAGGGGGGGAACGTACGGGTTTAGGCGAGGGTGCATCTGATGGAGGGCAGGGTAAGGGGAGGGGTGGGTGGGGAGGGATTTATCGCCAGGAGCGGTGACGGGTACAAATTTACAAACTGCGTGGGTATGGAACTGGTCGAGGACTGCGGAGGGGGATGTACTACTGGCTCGCCATTCCCGACGCTTCGGAAGACAACCTAGAACGCAGGGAAATGAAGGAGAAAGGAGTGTGTGAGCGGTGCGTATATTATACAACGAGAGAGCCGCGCTGCTGGGCGCTGTGGGGGCGAGGGCTGTCGGGCAAACACACACCCACACAGTCTCACACACACACACAAACAGTACAACCAGAGAGTCAGACACATGCGCACACATGCACCCATACAGTCTCACACACACACACCCGTACAACCAGAGTCAGGTGCACACACACACACGTACAGCCCACACACACCCATACAGTCTCACACACACAACCGTACAACCAGAGTCAGGTGCGCGCACACAGACACCAGTACAGCCTCACACACACATGGAGTCAGGCGTGCACGCACAAAAACACAGCCCAGGCACATACGCACAAAGTCAGCTGCACTCCCCGCGCAGTCCCGCACACTGCAACACGTAGTCCTACCCACATGCGCAATATGACCAAGTGCCCGCCCCCCCCCCCCCACCTCACTGGCCCATCAGGTGTGGGGAAACACGCACCTCACTGGAATTCACTGCAGCCAGTCCAGGGTGGAGCTAAAATGCAGTGGGAGGGTGTCTGGAGACCTCAGAGAGGGTGATGGGGTCGCCTGCCTCCCCACCCCACCCAACCTCCACTCCCAAAGACAGACTTCAATCGGTCTGGGATCTAACGTGTCCCCGGGTTAGAATCACCCCCCCCCCCCAAAGCCCCATCCGCATTTAGAATATACAGCCCCAGTTACAGTGTGGGGGAGTGGGGTGTAGTTACGGTGTACTGAGCCAGTTACAGCCTCAGAGACCATGTAGTTATGGTGTACTGCCCCAGTTACAGTCTCAGGGACTGGGCTGTAGTTACAGTGTACTGCCCCAGTTACAGTCTCAGGGACCGGGCTGTAGTTACAGTGTACTGCCCCAGTTACAGTCTCAGACCGGGCTGTAGTTACATTGTACTGTCCCAGTTAGTCTCAGGGTTAGTGTGCAGTCTCAGGGACTAGGGTGTAGTTATAGTGTACTGACCCAGTTACAGTCTCAGGGAGTGGGGTGCAGTTACGGTGTTATCCACCCACAACGAGTCGTCACGGTGCAGTACAGGCAGATGGGAAGTCACACCATCGGGACAGAGCTGCGTTGAACTCTTATCCTTCACAAGCACTGTCAGGGCGTTTGGGGGGGGCGGGGTGGGGGAGTGGCCCCGAGGTTCGGCTGGCTAGACGAGCCTTACCTTGCGTTGATGAGATACTGAGCCAGGCTGATGTTGGCCGGCGAGCCGGTGATGGTGATTTGTCGGTCAGTCGACCCCTCGGCAGGGTTGGAGATCTTAATCTGTGCTCCAGACATCTGGCGGATTTCATTGATTTTGCTGCCTTGTCGTCCGATGATGCACCCAATCAGCTGGGAGATGGGAGAGAGGAGAGGGTCACTGAGATGGAGAGGGGAGGGAGGGAGGGTCACCGAGGGCCAGGAGGGAGTGGAGGGTCACCGAGACAGATGCAGAGAGGGGAGGGAGGGTTGGTTGCCGGGAGAGGGTCACCAGGAGAGAGAGCAGGAAGGGAAGAGGGTCACAGAGAGCAGACAGTGACAGAGGGGGCAGGGTGCAGACAGAGGGAGTAGGGAGGTGATCAGGAATTTGGATTGCCACAATTATGACAGACACCTGCAGCGAGTACCCAGGGGCATGTGAGGAATGGCAGGTTCTCTCAGGA
This sequence comes from Pristis pectinata, assembly GCF_009764475.1. NCBI lineage: Eukaryota > Metazoa > Chordata > Chondrichthyes > Rhinopristiformes > Pristidae > Pristis > Pristis pectinata. The sequence goes on along the minus strand of NC_067450.1, from coordinate 76,022 downwards.
AGGACCTCTGATCTCAGGGAGAGGTGAACACCACAGACACAGCAGTGTAGTCTCGGGGAGGTGGGGTGGGCGGGGAGGGGGGAGCAGGAAGCTGCCCTCCCACGGGAGGGACTGAGCTCTAGCCCACAGGACCGTCTGCGACAGGACCCCAGGACCCACCCCAACATACCCCGAAGCTGTCAGGGGCACTCGGTAGGAGGGGGTGGGAGGGACGCAGAGCGGGATTGGGTGGGGGGGGGGGGCAGAAAAAATAGATTCCCTGGGGGGTCCTGCGGGGGAAGGACGGGTAGAGCCGGGAAGGCGGTACTCACATCGTTGGGAATGGCAATTTCATGAGAACTGGTTTGGGAGGAATCCAGACCTGTGGGAGACCAGAGGATAGACATCAGCCCGTTACCAGCAGCCCCCGACCTTCCTGACACCACCGAGGGACAGGAAACAGGCACGGACACAGGCCCTTCGGCCCGACAGGTCCCTGCCGACCACGGTGCCCACCCAGCTAGTCTCCACTCCCTGCGATCAGCCCCCATCCCTCCAGGCCCCTCCCCTCCATGTACCTGTCCAAGTGCCCCTTAAATGATCCTCTTGTACCTGCCTCACCCACTTCCTCTGGCAGCTCGTTCCACGTACGGACCACCCTCTGGGTGAAGCGGTTGCCCCTCGGGTCCCCTATTAAATCTCTCCCCTCTTATCCCGAACCTCTGCTCCCCACTCCCCCCCCCCGCCCCCCCCAAGTTTCGGACTCCCCTACCCTGGGGAAAAGTCTGTGACCGTCCACCTTATCTGTGCCTCTGGTAATTTTCAGCACCTCTATAAGGTTGTCCCCTCGTTCTCCCATGTTCCAAGGAATAAAGACCTAGCCTGGCCGATCTCTCCCTGTGACTCAGGGCCTCGAGTCCTGGCAACGTCTTCCTAAACCTTCTCCGTGCCCCTTCCGGTTTATTCACGTCTTCCCCACAGCAGAGCGACCAGAACTGAACGCGGTTCTCCAAGTGCGGCCTCACCAACGTCCTGTACAACTGCGACATCACCTCCCGACTCCTGTCCTCAGTGCCCTGACCGGTGAAGGCCAGCGTGCCGAACGCCTTCTTCATCGCCCTGTCTACCTGTGACCCCACTTCATGTTCTTCTATTCCCTGCCTGACTAAATGCCTCAAATTTTGCTAACAAGTCTGCCTCCACCCCCACCCCTGGCAGCATATTCCAGGCACCCACCACTCTCTTGTGTAAACAAAAACTTGTCCCGCACAACTCTTTTGAACTTTCCCCCTCTCACCTTAAACCTATGCACTTTAAGTATTTGACATTTCCACTCTGCCGTGGATAAAAGACCAACTATTTACGCCTCTCACAGTTTTATAAACTTATATCAGGTCTCCCCTCAGCCTACAGCGTGTGTAGGATGACCTGTGACCCCGACCCACTGCAGTACTCACCAGAGTATCCAGGACTGGTTTGTCCCACAGGTGTGAAGGGAGTCTGTTGCATTGCCAGTTGGTGCAGTTTGGTGAGCTGTGTGTGGGGGGGAAAGCAAGAGAGGACAGTGAGAACAGGGCACGCAGCGAGGGACATCCCACTGACTCAGGCAGGGCGTTCCCAGCCCGAGTGAAACCCACCTGCCCATGGCAGGAAGCAGGAAACGGTCACCCCGACCCACCCCGAGATTAGGGAGGGCGGGGGGATATCCATCCCCACCTCTGAACCCGCAGTCAGCGGCAACCCCAACTCTATACACCCGGTGACCTATCGAGAACCGATCTCCCCTCCACCTCAGCAACCTCCGCACACTCCCCTCCTACAGCAGACAGGAGGAGTCTCAGAGACCCACGATCACCGGAACGAAATCTGCCTTAAATACAAGGCCATTTTTTTTTACGGGGGGGGGGGGGGTGGAGGAGAGGGATCTCTTTCCCTCTGAATCTCCCACCAGGGGAGACACCCTTGTGCACGCCCACCCCAAGAGGATCACCACCGCCCCCCAGGATCCTACCACAAGACCTCAGCGGGAACAATTTAGCACAGACACAGTCCCATTCACACACGCGCGAGCTCTCCCGGCCACCGATTCCTAGATTGACAGTTAACCCACTCCCACCCAGGGACTGAGGTTCAGTCAGCTGGGAATTCCAGTCGGCACTGCGGACGGTATTCCGGTCGCCCCGCGGAGCAGAGAGGGTGGGTGGGCGGGAGACGCACACACGGGGCGCAGGTGTACAAGTGGCCACACATCGTGGGGGGGGAAGACTGTAGGCAGTTCTGACACAAGACATCAGGAACTGGGCACGCGAACCTGCCCCGCCAGTCGATACCATTGCAGCTGACCTGCCCCCTGGCCTCACCTCCTCGTAGGACACCATACAGCACAGGAACAGGCCCTTCGGCCCAACATGTCTATGCCGAACTTAATTAAACTAGCAACTGAACTAATCCCTTCTGCCTGCAGTCTCCACTTCCCGCCATCTCCTGCACATCCATGGCCCTGTCTAACAGCCTCGTAACCCCCTCTATCGTATCTGCCTCCACCCCGACTCCTGGCAGCATGTTCCAGGCACGTAAAAACACTTCTCTTTTGATCTCCCCCCCTCCCCTCACCTTAAATGCACACCCTCTGGTATTAGACATTTCCACCCTGGGGGAGAGAGATACCAGCTGTCTACTCTATCTGTGCCTTGAGTGATCTTATAAACCTCTCCCCTCAGCCTCCGCCGCTCTGGAGAGAACAACCCAAGTCTGTCTGACCTCTCCTGTCCCAGTTCCCCACAGCGCTCAACCTTCCCAATATTTATCCACCTCCAATACATCTGATGATCTGGCTTCACCACCCTCGAGAATTCCAGAGATTCCCTCCCTCTGAGAGAAGCTGGTCCCCACACACCTCAGTGTTGAATGACTGCCTTCCCCCGCATCCCAAAATCCCGTAACTTGCCCCATCTTCCCCAAGTGGCAGGGTCTGAGACGTTCTCCACACCTCCCCCCGCCACAGCCCAGCAGGGTCTGAGATGCTCTCCACACCTCCCCCCATCACATCCCCCAGGGTCTGACGTGTTCTCCACACCTCCCCCTGTCACGTCCCTCCCCAGGGTCTAAGATGTTTTCCACACATCCCCTCCATCACATCCCCCAGGGTCTGAGATGTTCTCCACACCTCCCCCCAGGGTCTGAGATGTTCTCCACACCTCCCCCCCTCACATCCCCGCAGGGTCTGAGATGTTCTCCACACCTCCCCCCGTCATGTCCCCCCAGGCTCTGAGGTGTCTGAATAAGGTCACCCCTCGTTCTTCTGAACTCCGAGGGGACACAGACCCAATCTGCCCGGCCCCTCCTGATGGGAAAACCCTCTCATCCTGGCAATTATCCCGGTGAATCTCTTTCCGATTACAGTGCACCCTTCCTTAAACAAGGTGACCAAATACAACTGCAGCCTCACCAATGCCTCGCACAACTACAGCAACACTATTTTTAAACCCAAGAACCCACCACACCACATTCCTCCTTTGTAACCTGCCATACCGGCCTGCTAACTCTCAACTCCACACACCAGAACACAGCTGAACTCCGCTCCCATCCAGTTGCACTTCGTCTGCATCACCCTTGCCCCTCGCACTCTCAGCAGAACAGTACAGCACAGGAACAGGCCCTTCAGCTCACCAAGTCCGTGCCTACATAGAGGCCAATCTAACTAATCCCACCTGCCTGCACATCATCCACAACCCTCCATCCCCTGCACGTCCACGTGTCTCTCCGAGAGCCTCTTAACCCCCTCTATTGTATCTGCCTCCACCCCCACACCTATCAGCACATTCCAGACACCCACCTCTTTCTGTGTAAAAAAAAACTCATCCCGCACATCTCCTTTGAACTTTTCCCCCCTCTCACCTTAAATACACGCCCTCTGGTATTAGACATTTCCACCCTGGGGTGGGGGGAGAAAGATCCCGGCTGTCTGCTCTATCTGTGACTCTCGTGATCTTATAAACCTCTCCCCTCAGCCTCCGCCGCTCCGGAGAGAACAACCCGAGTCTGTCTGACCTCTCCTTATAGCTCACGCTCTGTAATCCAGGCAGTGTCCTGGTGAACCTCTCTTGCACCCTTTCCAAAGTCCCCTTGCACCCTTCCTCTGACAGGGGCAACCAGAACTGCACACAAGTGTGGCCTGACCGGAGTTTTATACAGCTGCAACTTGACTTCCCAACTCTTGTTCCCGACACCCTGACCGATGAAGGCCAGCATGCCGTACATCTTCTCTACTGCCCTGTCGACCTGTGCGGCCACTTCCAGAGGAGCTGTGGACTTGGACCCCATTCATGCCCTCTAATCTAGGCAGTGTCCTAGTGAGCTTCTCCTGCACCCTCTCCAAAGTGGCCCCCCCACCCCCCGCACCCTCCCTGTGATTGGTGGGGGGGGTTGACCAGAACTGTACGTAGCCCGACCCAAAGTCTTGTAAGAGTCAAACTACAAAAAGCACTTCAGAGGATTTTTAAAAAAAAGGAAAAATTTATAAAACTTTTTAAGACGAGATTTGAAAAAACAAAAAAATAAAAAGAACTCACATCAGGATGTGGAATGGCAAACTGTCCCTGAATGGTATAAGCCTACAAGATCGAGGGAGGAAAAACAAAAGCTGTGAATGAATCCGCCACGGTCTCTGCCCCGGGACCCAGCGGGCGAGCAGACAAGCCCTGGTAACCGCCGCTTCGGACGGGGGTCAGCCTGGCCTCTTGAGTAACGCGCACAAGCCGCTTTAGAACCCGGGGAGAGTGGGGTGGGGGGGAAACGCGACTGAGAGCATGCGGAGGGCCGGAGGAGGGGCTGCGTTCTTACCTGTCCCCCAGCGAAGATGACGGGGGCGGAGACGGGCTTGGGCCGGTATGGCACAGTTATACCCTTCGGTGGAGATTGCTGGAAGAGAGAGAGATGGAGGGGATCACAAGTCGGGGTGGGGGGGGGGGGTGACCTGTGGGTGGCAGCAGGCCCTGTCCTCCTCCCCCGACCTCTCGTGCTCCCCCCGCAATCGGTACAATACCCCCAACCCCCCATCCTCTCTCCACACTGCCTCTTCCTCCCCGAGCTCCCGCTCCACCCTCCCCCCCCACCCCTTGCAATCGGTACAATGCCCCCACCTCCCCCTCCACCAGCCGTGATCTGTACAATACCCTGAACCCCCTGTCCTCCCCCTCCACGCACCCACCGTTCTCCCCCCCCCCCCCGACCCCCCCAATCCCTTCTCCCTCCCCTTCCTCCCCCTGCGCTCAGTACGGAACGGAAGGACGGTTGCCGCGAGATATGGAGCAGAAGTCAACCATCGAGTCTGCACCGCGTTTTCCCTCTCAACCTCACCCTCCGCCCCGAAACCCTTAAACCTCCACCCCCCCCACCCCACCGATCAGCTGAGGGTCGAGAGCAGCAGCGCGGGAGTTAAAGAGCGATGGACGTCTCAGGTCCCTACCCGGGTCGCCGACGGTTCCTCCCCTTCCCCACAGACACTGCTTGACCCCGACCTCCTGCAGACTGTCGGTTGCTCCAGATTCTGGCCCCTGCAGTGTCCCCATCTCCCCCACGGATCCACCCACCCACCCAGTGGACTCGGCCCCCACCTCCCTCTGTGGCCACAGATTCACCCCCCCACCCCCCAGGCTGGGGAAACCCCTCCCCGTCTCAGTGCTGACGGGACGTCCCTCCATCCTGAGGCCGCTCCCCCCTCAGGTCCTGGACTATCTCACTGACGTAGACGTCCTCTCTGCCTCCGCTCTTATCCTGGAGGTTTCACTGAGATCCCCACCCCCCTCCCACATTATTCCGAGCTCCATCGAGGACAGGCCCAGAGACATCAAACGCTCCTTGCATGTTAACTCTTTCACCCCCCCCCCCCCCGGATCGTTCTCATGAACCTCCTCTGGACCCTCTCTGACCTCAGCACGTCCTTTCCTCGGATACAGGGCCCAGAACCGCTCCCGATATTCTGAGTGCGCCCCAGCACGACGTTATCCTGTGCCCGAGTCCCTGCTGACCCCCACCAGTTACACTAATCCCACATCCTTCACTAACTCCCCCCACTTTTTAGCGAGATGGTGCAGGAGCATGGCGACTCGTTGCAAGCTGCTCTCTACAGATCTACTTATTACCCTTGCTGTAATCATTCTACACTTTTTAAATTTAAACTCTATGTCAGTAACTATATTACTAATAATGTTCTTTTAAATCTTCTTACAGGGCTGGCGATCTTCCGACCTCCAGGAATGACTACCTTGTTGTGACCTTGCACCTTATTGCACTGCACTTTCTCTGCAGCTGGGACACTTTACTTTGTACTGTTATTGCTTTTACCTGTACTACCTTAATGCACTCTGTACTAACCCAATGTAACTGCACTGTGTAATGAATCGATCTGTACGATCAGTGTGCAAGACAAGTTTTTCACTGTACCTCGGTACAAGTGACAATAATAAACCAATACCAATGTGTTGTGCCAACATTTTATCCTGTCCTGAGATCTATCTAACCCTTCCCTCCCACGTAGCCCCCTATAGCTCCCACAACGACCCCACTGGGACAGTTTATTGCTCTGCCTTGCCTGCACAGATGCCCCCTCAAACCCGGTGAGTGGATCAGATTCCACCACCATCTCCTGGGGCAGTGCATTCCAGATATCACCCTCCTCTCCCCGTGGGGAAACTTTAAATCTCCTCCCTCTGACCTACGCCCTCTTGTTTTTTTGTCTACCCCATCTACACAGACCTTATAAACTATCTGGTCACCCTTCGCTCCAGGGAAAACAAGCCCAACCTTTCCAATCCCTCCTGTTTTTGAAAGCGTTCTAACTGGGTGCATCACTGCCCGGTACGGAGGCTCCAAGTGCAGGAGGCTGTGGAGGGTTGTAGACTCAGCCAGGTCCATCACGGGCACAACCCTCCCCGCCATCGAGGACATCTCCAAGAGGCAGCGCCTCAGGAAGGCAGCGCCTCAGGAAGGCAGCATCCGTCACTGAGGACCCTCACCCACCCAGGACATGCCCTCTTCTCGTTACTACCATCGGGGAGGAGGTACAGGAGCCTGAAGACTCACACTCAATGATTCAGGAACAGCTTCTTCCCCTCCGCTGACAGACCTCTGAACGGTCCGTGAACCAGTGAACACCTTGTTATTCCCCTTTTGCACTACTTATTTTTGTAACTTAGTGATTTTTATGTCCTGCACTGCACTGCTGCCGCAAAACAACAAACTTCATGACCTATGTCAGTGATAATAAACCTGGTTCTGATCATTGAGAACCCAAGCCCTTGGGCAGCACAACTAGGCATTTGACCCACTGAGTCTGTGATGACCATCGTCCCTGCCCCTTTGCACCGATCCCGTCCCATTCACAACCCCCCCCCCCCCCCCCCCCCCCCCACCCTCACGTTGCTGGGACACACCTGGAGGGGGGGAAACGTGCAGACTCCACATAGGCAGCGACGGAGGCCAGGATCGAACCTGGGTCGAATGGGAGAGGCAGCAGCCCTAACCCATTGGGCCGCAGAGCAGACACCACCACCCCCTCCCCCCTCACCAGACCAACCCTCCCGTCCCGGCTCCCGGTCAGTGGGGGGGGGGGGGGGAGGAGGGTTTGGTGCCCCCAGGGGGTCCTGCCCCGTCAGTAAACCCCAGGGTACCTCCAGAATCACCACGCAGATCTGCTTGGCGCACTCGATGATGGACGGCGGGGTCCCGGCGATGGTGATCGCTCTCTCAGTTGAATTGGGCAGCATGTCTCCGGCGACCTGGACCTGGGCTCCGGTCGACTGTCGGGAGAAAGACCATGTCACAGGAGGCGGAGCAGGACACCACAGCAATGGTCTGCACCAAACACGGCGCCCAGTTAAACCCTTCCCACCCACCAGTACGTAGAGCAGAGGGGAACAGGTCCTTTGTGTCTGTGCCGAACTAATTAAACACCTAACTGAACTAATCCCTTCTGCCTGAACGTGATCCATATCCCTCCACATCCATGGGCCTGTCTAACAGCCTCTTAACCCCCTCTATCGTATCTGCCTCCAACCCCACCCCTGGCAGCACATTCCAGGCACCCACCACTCTCTGTGTAAAAAAAACTTACCCTGCACATCTCCTTTGAACTTCCCCACTCGCCTTAAATGCACGCCCTCTGGTATTAGACATTTCCACCTTGGCATTAGACATTTCCACCCTGGCAGGGGAGAGAGATACCGGCTGTCTACTCTATCTGTGCCTCTTGTGATCTTATAAACCTCTCCCCTCAGCCTCCGCCGCTCCGGAGAGAACAACCCAAGTCTGTCCGACCTCTCCTTGTAGCTCACACCCTCTAATCCAGGCAGCGTCCTGGTGAACCTCTCCTACACCCTCTCCAAAGCCCCCTGCACTCTCCCTGTAATGGGGTGGGGTCAACCAGAACTGAATGCAATACTCCAGATGTGGCCCAACCAGAACTTTATAAAGCTGCATCATGACTTCCCGACTCTTGAACTCAGTGCCTCGAGCAAAGAAGGCCAGTGTGCCGTACATCTTTACCGCCCTATCTACTTGCTTCAGAACATCGAACACTACAGCACAGTACAGGCTCTTCGGCCCACAATGTTGTGCCGACATTTTATCCTGGTAAATCTCTGCAGTGTGAAGCGATTCACTTCGGGAGATCGAATCTGAAGGCAGAATACAAGGTTAATGGCAGGACTCCATGCAGTGTGGAGGAACAGACAGATGTTGGGGTCCATGTCCATAGATCCCAAGCTGGCCACGCAGGTTGATAGGGTTGTTAAGAAGGCGTGTGGAGTGTTGGCCTTCACTAGTTGGGGTACTGAGTTCAAGAGCCGCGAGGTGATGTTGCAGCTCTATAGAACTCTGGTCAGACCACACGGAGTATTGTGTTCAGTTCTGGTCACCTTGTTACAGGAAGGATGTGGAAGCTTTAGAGAGGGTGCAGAGGAGATTTACCAGGATGCTGCCTGGATTGGAGAGCATGTCCCATGAGGATAGGTTGAGCGAGCTGAGGCTTTTCTCTTTGGAGAGGAGGAGGATGAGAGGTGACTTGATAGAGGTGTACAAGAGGCACAGATCGAGCGGACAGTCAGAGACTTTTCCCCAGGGCGACAATGGCTAACACGAGGGAACATAATTTTAAGGTGACTGGAGGAAGGTATAAGGGGGATGTCAGGGGTAAGTTTTTTTACACAGAGATTGGTGGGTGTGTGGAACGCACTGCTGACAGTGGTGGGGGCAGATACATTCGGGACATTTATGAGACTCTGAGATAGACACATGAATGATAGAGAAATGGGGGGCTGTGTGGGAGGGAAGGGTTAGATAGATCTCAGAGCAGATAAAATGTCGGCACAACATCATGGGCCGAAGAGCCTGTCCTGTGCTGTAATGTTCAATGTGCCAGTGATGCTGCAGGTGTTTCTCTGTACCTCAACATACTGGTGCACATACAATAAACATGACTGTACATGCAAGGGTCCTGCCATGAACTGTGTCCTGTCCCTTTACATTTCACCTCCCAAAGTGCAACACCTCACACTCACCCGGATTAAACTCCACCTGCCATTTCTCCACCCACATTTCCAACTGGTCCATCCGAATGATGAATCCTTTGACAACCTCCCTCAATCTCCAGAACACCACCAAAATTTTCTGTTGTCGAGCAGAGACAGACACGGCTCCGGGCTCAGACCGGGTGGAGGATCCCCCCACCCCCCACCACGAGAGGGTTGAAGAGCTCACCTCACGGATCTCCTTGATCTTGCAGCCGCCTTTCCCGATGAGCGATCCGCACTGACTGGCTGGGATCACGATGCGCAGGGTGACAGGAGGTTGACTCGAGGCCGTGCTGTTGGCCATGCCACTGTTGATGTCCTGAGGGGAGAGGGGTGGGGGGACAGTCAGACACATGGTGACAACGGGCAACCCTGAGACACAATCCCGGGGGGTGGTGGGGGGAAAACGGTCAGGCATGTGGTGACAGTGGGCAGCCCCGAGACACAACCCCAGAGGCAAGGGAGGGGGGTGGGGAAGAAGAGGAACCCCTGTGGCTGTTCCCCTCAATAACAGGTATACCACAATGGATACTGTTGGTGGGGGGAGAAGACCTAGCAGGGGAAAGCTGCAGTGACCAGATCTCTGGCACTGAGCCTCGTCATGTGGTGTACAAGGGAAGGGGGAAGAAGAGGGTGATAGTGATTCCATAGTAAGGGGGGCAGATAGGAGATTCTGTGGATGAGAGAGAGACTCCCGGACGGTATGTTGCCTCCCAGGTGCCAGGGTCAGGCACATCTCAGATTGAGTCCACAGCATCCTGAAGGGGGAGGGTGAACAGCCAGAGGTCGTGGTACATATTGGCACCAACGACACAGGTAGGAAAAAAGACAAGGTCCTGAAAAGTGAATATGGGGAACTAGGTAGGACGCTGAAAAGCAGGACCTCAAGGGTAGTAATCTCTGGATTGCTGCCTGTGCCACACGCCACTGAGAGTAAGAACAGGATGATTTGGCAGATGAACACGTGGCTGAGAAATTGGTGCAGGGGGCAGGGTTTCAGATTTGTGGATCATTGGGATCTCTTATGGGGAAGGTACGACCTGTACAAAAGGGACTGGTTACACCTGAACTGGAGAGGGACCAGTATTCTTGCGGGCAGGTTTGCTGGAACTGTTGGGGAGGGTTTAAACTAGTTTGGCAGGGGGATGGCAACCACAGCGATAGGTCAGAGCTTGGGTCATTTACTGTACAAGTAGATGCAGCATGCAGAGAGACTGTGAGGAAGGATAGGCAGTTGAAAGGGCAAAATTGCAGTCAGTTGGATGGGCTGAAGTGTGTCTACTTTAATGCAAGAAGTTTCAGGAACAAGGGCGATGAACCAGTACATGAGTCAGTACATGGAACTACGATGTTGTGACCATCACAGAGACTTGGCTGTCACAAAGACAGGAATGGCTGCTGGATATTCCGGGGTTTAGATGCTTCAAAAGGGACAGGGATGGAGGTAAAAGAGGTGGGGGAGTGGCTTTGCTGATCAGGGACCGTGTCACAGCTGTAGAAAGGGAGGATGTCCTGGAGAAGTCATCCACTGAGTCAGTGTGGGTGGAGGTCAGAAACAGGAAGGGCGCGACCACTCTATTGGAAGTATTCTATGGACCCTCCAGTAGCAGCAGAGACACTGAGGAACAGATTGGGAGGCAGATTTTGGAAAAGTGCAAAAATAACAGGGTTGTTGTCATGGGTAATTTCAACTTCCCTAATATTGATTGGCACCTCCTTAATGCAAAAGATTTGGATGGGTCGGAATTTGTTAGGTGTGTCCAGGAAGAATTCCTGATACAATATGTAGACATGCCGACTACAGGAGAGGCCATTCTGGATCTGGTACTAGGTAAATGAACCTGGTCAGGTGTCAGATCTCTCAGTGGGTGATTATTTCAGAGACAGTGACCACAACTCCCTGACCTTTACCCTTGCCTTGGAGAGGGACAGGAGCAGACAGTCTGGAAAAGTTTTTAATTGGGGGAGGGAGAATTATGATGCTGCTAGGCAGGAACTAGGGAGTGTAAATTGGGAGCAGACATACTCAGGGAAATGCACAATGGAAATGTGGAGGTTGTTTAGTGATCACTTGCAGAGGGTTCTGGATAGGTTTGTCCCATTGAGGCAGGGAAAGGATGGTAGGTGAAGGAACCACGGTTGACAAGAAATGTGGAATATCTAATGAAGAGGAAGAGAAAAGCTTACTTAAGGTTTAGGACCGATTAGGGACAGAGGAGAAAACATGTGCCTGGAGTCGGAAGAGGTAGTGGAGGTCCTTAATGAATACTTTGCTTCAGTATTCACCAGAGAGATCGATCTTGACGTTTGTGAGGACAGCGTAAAGCAGGCTGATAAACTAGAACATGTCGATATTAAGGAGGAGAATGTACCAGAACTTTTGAAAAACATAAGGATAGATAAGTCCCCAGGCCGGATGGGATATATCCCAGGATACTATGGGAAGTGAGGGAAGAGATTGCTGCGCCTTTGGCCATCATCTTTGTGTCCTCACTGGCCAAAGTAGTACCACCAGATGATTGGAGGGAGGCAAATGTTATTCCCTTGTTCAGGAAAGGGTGTAGGGATAACCCTGGAAATTACAGACCAGTGAGTCTTACTTCAGTGGTGGGCAAATTACTGGAAAAGATTCTTAGAGATAGGATTTATGAGCATTTGGAGAAGCAACGGCTGATTAGGGACAGTCAGCATGGCTTCGTGAGGGGCAGGTCGTGCCTCACAAGCCTGATTGAATTCTTTGAGGATGTGACAAAACACATTGATGAGGGTAGAGCAGTGGATGTGGTGTACATGGATTTTAGTAAGGCATTTGATAAGGTTCCCCACAATAGGCTCATTCAGAAGGTTGGGAGGCATGGGATCCAGGGAAACTTGGCTGTGTGGATTCAGAATTGGCTCGCCCATAGAAGATGCAGCGTATTCTGCCTGGAGGTCGGTGACCTGTGGTGTTCTGCAGGGATCAGTTCTGGGACCCCTGCTCTTTGTGATTTTTAATAAATGACTTGGATGAGGATGTGGAAGTGTGGGTTAGTAAGTTTGCCGATGACACGAAGGTTGGTGGTCTTGTGGATAGTGTAGAAGGTTCTCGAGGATTACAACAGGACATTGATAGGATGCAGAGCTGGGCTGAGAAGTGGCAGATGGAGTTCAACCCAGTTCAATGTGAAGTGATGCACTGTCACTTTGGAAGATCGAATTTGAAGGCCGAATACAAGATTAACGACAGGACTCTTAGCAGTGTGGAGGAACAGAGGGATCTTGGGGTCCACGTCCGTGGATCCCTCAAAGTTGCCATGCAGGTCAATAGGGTTAAGATGACGTATGGAGTGTTGGCCTTCATTAGTTGGGGTAGAGTTCAAGAGCAGTGAGGTGATGTTGCAGCTCTATAGAACTCTGGTCAGACCACACTTGGGAGTATTGTGTTCAGTTCTGGTTGCCTCATTATAGGAAGGATGTGGAAGCTTTAGAGGGGGTGCAGAGGAGATTTACCAGGATGTTGCTCGGATTGGAGAGCATGTCTTATGAGGATAGGTTGAGCGAGCTGGGGCTTTTCTCTTTGGAGAGGAGGAGGATGGGAGGTGACCTGATAGAGGTGTACAAGAGGCACAGATCGAGTGGACAGTCATAGAGACTTTTTCCCAGGGCGACAATGGCTAACACGAGGGGACATAATTTTAAGGTGACTGGAGGAAGGTATAAGGGGGATGTCAGGGGTAAGTTTTTTTTTTACACAGAGAGTGGTGGGTGTGTGGAACGCACTGCCGGCAGAGGTGGTGGGGCAGATACATCAGAGACATTTAAGAGACTCTTTATGACACATGGATGATAGAAAAATGGAGGGGTATCTGGGAGGGAAGGGTTAGATCTTAGAGCAGAATCAAATGTCAGCACAACGTTGTGGGCTGAAGGGACTGTAAAGCTCTATGTTCTAAGGGGGTGGGGGGGGGTGAGAGAAATATCACCCCAATATTCACCAGATCACCCATGGAAATTCCAACGTCCAACCCAGCAGAGCTGTGCCCCCGAGCAGAGACTGCAGCCACAGGCACGGACTCACCTCCTCCAACTTGTGAGTAATCATGGTGAATGCCTTGAAGATGGCACTGGTGGGTCCCGACAGAGTGACAATGCGCTCCGGACAGTTACCCTCCGAGATGTTAATTCGTGCTCCGCTCTGCGTGTGGGGGGGGGAGAGAGAGAGAGAGAACTTCAGGATCACGCACAATCACGAGCGCAGAGCCCGTTGAGAATGGTAAATGGGATCTTACCTCCTCTCGCATCTTCTTCACGGTCTCTCCTTTCTGTTGGGGGGGGGGGGGGGGGGGGGGGGCAGGGAAGAGAGGAACAAAATGGTTACCTGCTGCTCGAGACACTGCGAGAATGTAGAGGCAATAAATTACCCGCCAGGTAGTGACTGACCTTCCCAATGATGCTTCCCACTTCCTGCAGACAGAACAGAAAAGAACGTCACTCGTTTCCGAGATGGATCAAACTTGCCTGACGCGAACCGCCCAAGGCATTTCCCAAGCCCCCCACCCCCACGATTAGGGATTTGCAGCCAATGCAAAGTCAGGGCAGTGCAGCACAGAAACAGGCCCTTCGGCCCATTATGTCTACGCCGACCACTGTGCCCACCTGTGCTAGCCCCACTCACCTGCACTCATTTCATCTCCCTCCCAGTCCCACTCGCTCAAGAACCTCTCCAGGTGCCTCTTAAGTGTCGTTACTGTTCCTGCCTCCTCCTCCCAACCATCCCCACCCCAGATCCTAACTACACCGTGTGGAAACATTCACCCCTTGAGTCTTTCAACCTCCTCCCTCTCACCTTAAACCTACGCCCTCCAGTCCAAACCTCTATCAGGTCCCCCCCTCAGCCTCCTTCCCTCCAGGGAAAACAGTCCCAGCCTGTCCCGGCCTCTACTTGTAACTCCAGCCCTCGTCCCGGTAACATCCTGGTGAATCTTTCCCGCACCCTCCCCGGCTCAGTGACACCCTCCCTGTAGCCGGGCGACCAGAACTGCGCACAGTGCTCCAGGTGCGGTCTCACCCACGTCCTGTACAGCTGCAACGGGACGTCCCGACTCCTGTACTCAGTGCCGACCGACAAAGGCAAAGTCAAAGGGTTTACTGTCACACACACACACACACACACACACACACACACACACACAGAGGTCCGTGTGTGCAGAGGTGCAATGAAAACTTACTCACAGCAGCATCACAGGCACACAGCATCAGATAAACAGCATTCACAAGAAAAACATAAATTAAGCATAAATTATACACAATTCTTACAAGAAAGAAAACAACTACAACAAAATAAAGTCCGTTGTAGTGCAGAGCGGTCCTGGTGTTGCTGCACTGAGGCAGTGATCAGGGAGGTGCCGGTCGGTTCAAGAACCGAACGGTTGAAGGGAAGTCGCTGTACCTGAACCTGGTGGTGTGGGGACTTCAGGCTTCTGTACCTCCTGCCTGAACATCTTTGCCACCCTGTCTACCTGTGTCCCCACCATCAGGGAACTGTGTACCTGTACCCCTGGGTCTGTCTGTTCAACAACATTCCCCAGGCCTCCAGCACTGGCGTTACCAAGTCCAGCGCCTTCAGCACCCTGGGGATCACACCCCAACTGGAGCAGACGCACCCACACCGTGGGTCCCAGAGTAGGTCGGAGGGAGGGGATCCCCTGGTGAGTGACTCCCCTCCTGTCACCCTGTGGTCTCTCCACTGTCTATTGGTCACAGCCTATAAGGGGGTGGAGAACGAAAGTGGGAGGGGTGGGTTCTGCTTCTGTTACTTAGGGTGAGACCTCATCTGAGGGTCTGTGTAAAGAATTGGTCTTCTTCGTGAGGGAGCAGGGGAGCACAACTGATATCAGGTTCGATCCTAATGTGTGTATGTGCGCGCACACGCGCCTATGTGTGTCTGTCTGTACAGCTGTAACGGGACATCCCAAATGCTGCACTCAGTGCCCTGACCGATGAATGCCAGCGTGCCAAATGCCTCCTTCACTGCCCTGTCCATCTGTGACGCCACTTTCAGGGAATCACATACTTACATGTTCTTTTGCGTCTACTGCTCCAACCTATCCCACCACCAGAGTTATACAGCATGGAAACCATACGGCGTTAGGTGCCCACATTAGCCAACCCCATTTGCCCATGTTTGGCCCATGTCCCTCTAAACCTTTCCCATCCATTCACATGTCTAAATGTCTTTTAAATGTTCTTAATGTACCTGTTTCAACCACTTCCAGACCCAGAGTTGTGGACTCAGTCCAACACATCACGGGCACATCCCTCCCCACCATCGGGAGTATCTACAGGAGGCGCTGCCCCAAGAAGGCAACGTCCATCATCAAAGATCCCCCCGCCATCCGGGCCGTGCCGTCTTCTCGCAGCTCCTGTTGGGAAGTTCCCACACCACCAGGTTCAGGAACGACGACTTCCCTTCAACCATTCGGTTCTTGAACCGACCGGCACAACCCTAATCACTGCCTCAGTACAGCAACACTGGGACCGCTCTGCACTGCAGTGGGCTTTGTTTTGTTCTAATTGGGTTCTTTCTTGTAAAAATAGTGTTTAATTTATGTTTTCTTGTGAATGCTGCTTATCTGATGCTATGTTCCTGTGATGCTGCTGCAAGTAAGTTCCTCGCTGCACCTGTGCACCCACGGACTTGTGTGTGTGAGACAGTAAACTCCACCTTGGCAGCTCATTCCAAACACAGACCACCCTGTGTGTGGACAACTTGCCCCCTCAGGTCCCCTTTAAATCTCTCCCCTTAAACCTGTGCCCTGTAGTTTGAGACTCCCCTACCCTGGGAAAAGACCCTATCTGTACCCCTCATGGTTTTATACACCTCTGTGTGGTCACCCCTCAGCCTCCTTCGCTCCAGGGAAAACACTACCAGCCTCCCCCAACTTTCCTCGACTCCAGTCCCAGCAACGTTCCCGTGAACCTTTCTTGTACCTTCCCTGGCTGAATCAGATCCCGTCGAAGAGAGCGCCCCCCCCCCCCCCCCCCCCCCCACCCCCCACACTGCCCTACAAACCAGGCGGTACACACGAACCTTCCCGTGCATCAACAGCCTGAGAGTCAGGGTGACATTCAGCCCTCCTTCAACACCGGCGTCCATGTCGATGAGTCCAATGGGTGGAGTCTGTAGCTCTCTCCAGCGAATCACAGATGTTCCTGCAATGACAAGGAATAATTTCTCCACCTGCTATGTCCACAACTGCCCTGCTGTGCGTAAGGTTATCAGGTCACCGATTGAAGGGTAATTCAGCACATTCCCCGTCGACCCTCACCAACTTTTACCGAAGCACCACGGAAAGCACCCTATCCAGATGCATCCTGGCTCGGGACGGCAACTGCTCTGCCCAGGACCACAAGAAACCGCAGAGAGTTGTGGACACAGGCCAGCGCATCACGGAAACCAGCCTCCCCTCCGCGGACTCCGTCTACACTTCCCGCTGCCCTCGGGAAAGCAGCCGACATAATCAAAGACCCCCCCACCCACCCTGGACATTCTCTCTTCTCCTCCCCCCCACCACCTCCCGTTGGGCAGAAGATACAAAAGCCTGAAAGCACGTACCACCAGGCTCAAGGACAGCTTCTACCCCGCTGTTATAAGACTATTGAACATGGTAAGATGGACTCTTGACCTCACAATCTACCTGGTCGTGGCCCTTGCACCTTATTGTCTGCCTGCACTGCACTTTCTCTGTAGCTGGGACACTACTCTACATTCTGTTTTCCTTTTCACTATCTCGATGTGGTGAAATGATCCGTATGGACAGCCCGCTAAAACAAAGTTTTTCACTGTACCTCGGTACACGTGACGGTAATAAACCAATTTACTAATTCCTACAGTTGAGATTGAACTTCCACCGACGTCTGGGCTTGACAATTCCAAACGTTCTTCTCACTGGTCCTACAGACAACCCCGTTATTTTGTGAAGGTGACCCCAGACTTCAGGCACCACAGCCCCTCCAACACCCCACGTTTAAAAGGCAAGGTAAAGGTTCTGCTGTGGGGGAACGTTCCTCAGTCTCCACCAAGTCATTCAATCAGAACTGCACACACTTCTTGCCTAATCAACGCCTGATAAAGTTGTACCAGGACTGCCCTGGACTTGCGTGCAATGCACAAGCTTCTGCTTGGCCTTCTCCACCATCTCCCACGTTCAACGCTCCCGAGGTCCCTACCCTCGTAAACTGAGGTCCCTCTGTCCCTCCACATTCCCCACCGTTCATGGTGTGTGTCCTACCCTTGTACACCGAGGTCCCTCTGTCCCTCCGCACTCCCCACCGTTCACAGTGTGTGTCCTACCCTTGTACACTGAGGTCCCTCTGTCCCTCCGCACTCCCCACCGTTCACAGTGTGTCCTACCCTTGTACACTGAGGTCCCTCTGTCCCTCCGCACTCCCCACCGTTCATGGTGTGTGTGTCCTACCCTTGTACACCGAGGTCCCTCTGTCCGTCCGCACTCCCCACCGTTCACGGTGTGTGTGTCCTACCCTCGTACACCGAGGTCCCTCTGTCCCTCCGCACTCCCCACCGTTCACAGTGTGTGTCCCCTACCCTTGTACACAGAGGTCCCTCCACACTCCCCACTGTTCACGGCGTGTGTGTCCTACCCTCGTACACTGAGGTCCCCCTGTTCTTCAACAGTCCCCACCACCAAGTAACGGAGAAGGTGGGGATGGGGGAACTGGTGACCAAGTGGGGGGTGGGGAGTGGTGACCAAGTGCTGCCCCCACTCCCCATTGACTGCGGACGTCACTCACCGTATGACAGAGTTGCAACGATGACCCTGGCTCTGACCGGCGACGGATGGGAACTGTGAACCAAACCACAGGTACTTCAGGAAAGGGACGCCTGTCCGAACCAGCCCTCCCCCTACCTCCAGAACCCCCCCTCCTTCCTCCAGACCCCCAACCTTGGCCATGAACCCCTGTCCTCAAAGCCAAACTGCAGCCGCGCCCCACCTCTCCCTCCCTGCCCCAGGGGGTAACTGCAGTGACACAACTTGCAGACCTGTGACCTACTCACCTCCCTTCCTCCTCACCCTCTCCTCCCCCTCCCCCTCGACTGTCCACTCTCCTTTACTCCTCTCCCTCTTCATTCTCCCCCTTCCTTCCCTCCTCTCCCCTCTCCCCTCCACCCTCCCGCCCCATTCTCCCCTACTTCCCTCCCTCCTCACCACTCCAATCCCCTCCTCTCTCCATTCTCCCCCTCCCTTCCCTCCCCACTCTCCCATACTTCCCCTCCTTTACTCCTCTCTCCATCTCTCCCCATTCTCCCCTACTTCCCTCTCCCTTCCAGCTCCCCTCTCCCTCCTTTACTCCTCTCTCCCCCTCCCCACAGAGGGAACCGCAGTGACACCACTCGCAGGCCTGCAGCCCATTCACCTCCACCCCCCTCTCCTCCCCACTTCCCCCTCGACTGTCGACTCTCCTTCCCGCCTCTCTCCCTCCCCGCCTCATTCTCCCCCTCCCTTCACCATCCCCCTCCTTTCCCCTCCCTCCACATTCCCCCCTACTTCCCTCTACTCTCCCTCCCCATTCTCCCCTCACTCCCTCCTCCATCCCTCCCCCTACACCCCCCTCCCTCTACCCCCCTCCACCCTCCCTCTCCCTCCCTGCCCATCCCCCTCCTCCCTCCCTCTCCCATCCCCCTCCACCCTCCCCCATCCCCCCACCCTCCCTCTCTCCCCATCCCCCTCCTCCCTCCCTCTCCCATCCCCCTCCACCCTCCCCCTCTCTCTCATCCCCCCCACCCTCCCCCTCTCTCCCCATCCCCCTCCACCCTCCCCCTCTCTCTCCCCCATCCCCCTCCCTCCCCCCCAATCCCCCTCCACCCTCCCTCCCCCCCAATCCCCCTCCACCCTCCCTCCCCCCTCCCATCCCCCTCCACCCTCCCTCCCTCCCATCCCCCTCCACCCTCCCCCCATCCCCCTCCACCTCTCTCCCATCCCCCTCCACCCTCCCCCATCCCTCTCTCCCCATCCCCCTCCACCCTCCCTCTCCCCCTCTCTCTCCCCCATCCCTCTCTCCCCATCCCCCTCCACCCTCCCTCCCCCCATCCCCCTCCCCCCAATCCCCCTCCCCCCTCCCACCCCCCTCCACCCTCCCTCCCTCCCCCTCTCTCCCATCCCCCTCCACCCTCCCCCATCCCTCCCCCCTCCCTCTCTCCCCATCCCCCTCCACCCTCCCTCCCTCTCCCTTCCCCCTCTCCCATCCCCCTCCACCCTCCCCCATCCCTCCCCCCTCCCTCTCTCCCCATCCCCCTCCACCCTCCCTCCCCCTCTCCCTCCTCCCATCCCCCTCCACCCTCCCCAACGGGGGGAACCGCAGTGACGCCACTCACAGGCCTGCGGCCTACTCACCCCCCTCCCCTCACCCCCCCTCCCCTCACCCCCTCCCTCCCTCCCGCCTCCCCTCACCCCCTCCCTCCCCGCCCGGAGACCCCGCTCCCTCCCCCCTCCCCCCCGGCTCCCCCCCTCCCCCAGGCCCGAGGCGCCGGAACCGGCGGCGCGGCGGCCCCCGGGCGCTGCCCGCGGCCCCCGGCGGCCCTCACCTGGTCCAGGTCCAGGTCCGGGCGGGGAGGGCCTGGGCGGGGAGGTCGGGTCGGGTCGGGGCCGGGACTCGGGACTCGGGGAGGCGGGAGGAGAGAAATGGCGGCGGCAACGCGGGCACAAAGAAGCTGCGGCCTGACCCCTGACCCCCGCCGCACGTCACCGCGCCGCCGGCACCCGGCGCCGGCAGCCGCACCGCGCCTGCGCCGCCGGCACCGCAGCGACTGCGCTGCCGGGATCCTCACGGCACTGCGACTGCGCCGACAGCCGACGGAGGGAAGTACGCCTGCGCCGGACGGCCGACAGCCGGCAGTGGGAAGTACGCCTGCGCCGAACGGCCGACAGCCGGCACTCTGAGAGAAGTACGCCTGCGCCGGACGGCCGACAGCCGGCACTCTGAGAGAAGTACGCCTGCGCCGGACGGCCGACCGCCGGCACTCCCGGGCAGCGCGCCTGCGCGTCCCCTGGAGCTGTTGTTGGTGTTGGAAGAGGAGGGGCAGGAGGGGACGGGCCGATTGGCCGCTGGCCCAGTGCGCCTGCGCGGTGCTGGGTGAGGGTGGGGAGGGGGGAAGGGAGATGTCTGACCCCGCCGAAGGTTAAACGTCTGCAAAACAGGTTCAGCTCCAGCCGGTGGATGTTTGCAAAGGGGGTGAGGGGAGCTGGGCTGTTAACGTGTTGCAAGGGGGGGGGGGGGCAGAGCCGCCGCTGCACCGAGTGTTGTAAACCTTGCACGGAGAGGGTTGTAAACATTACGCGCAGGCTGAGATCCATTGCACAGAGGGTTGTAAACATTGCACGGAGGGGTAGAGCCAATGCACAGAGGGGTAGAGCCAATGCACAAAGGGTCGTAAACATTGCACAGAGGGGTTGTAAACATTGCACAGAGGGGTAGAGCCAATGCACAAAGGGTCGTAAACATTGCACAGAGGGGTTGTAAACATTGCACAGAGGGTTGTAAACATTGCACAGAGGGGTGGATCCATTGCACAGAGGGTTGTAAACATTGCACAGAGGGGTAGATCCATTGCACAGAGGGTTGTAAACATTGCACAGAGGGTTGTAAACATTGCACAGAGGGTTGTAAACATTGTACAGAGGGTTGTAAACATTGCACAGAGGGTTGTAAACATTGCACAGAGGGGTGGATCCATTGCACAGAGGGGTGGATCCATTGCACAGAGGGGTACAGCCATTGCACAGAGGGTTGTAAACATTGCACGGAGGGGTAGAGCCAATGCACAGAGGGGTAGAGCCAATGCACAAAGGGTTGTAAACATTGCACAGAGGGGTTGTAAACATTGCACAGAGGGTTGTAAACATTGCACAGAGGGATAGAGCCATTGCACAGAGGGGTTGTAAACATTGCACAGAGGGATAGAGCCATTGCACAGAGGGTTGTAAACATTGCACAGAGGGATAGATCCATTGCACAGAGGGGTAGATCTGTTGCACAGAGGGGTAGATGTAATGCACGGGGGTGTTATAAACATTGCACAGAGGGGTAGAGCCGTTGCACAGAGGGTTATATTCATTGTACAGAGGGGTATATCCATCACACAGAGGGGTAGAGCCATTGCACAGGGGGTTGTAAACATTACGCGGATTTATGAACATTGCAGGGGGTAATATACATTACACAGGGTTATAACCAACACATTATTATTATAGACTGTACGTAACAATTATTATAACCCCATGTACAATTATAACCCCATGTGTAATTTTAACTATAAGACAAAGGAGCAGAAGCCAGCCATTTGGCCCATCGAGTCTGATCCATTCTCCCATAACCTCCGATGCCCTGGCTACTCAGATACCTATCAATCTCTGCCTTAAACACACCCAATGACTTTGCCTCCACAGCCGTCCGTGGCAACAAATTCCACAGATTCAGCGCCCTCTGGCTAAAGAAATTTCTCCGCATCTCTGTTCTGAATGGGTGCCCTTCAATTCTGAAGCCGTGCCCTCTTGTACAAGGCTCCCCTACCATGGGAAATAACTTTGCCACATCTACTCTGTCCAGGCCTTTTAACATTCGAAATGTTTCTATGAGGTTCCCACCCCCCCCCCCCCCCCCCCATTCTTCTGAACTCCAAGGAGTACAGCCCAAGAGTCGGCAAAAGTTCCTCATATGTTAGCCCTCACATTCCTGGAATCATTCTAGTGAATCTTCTCTGAACCCTCTCCAATGTCAGCACATCCTTTCTTAAATAAGGAGCCCAAACCTGCACACAGTGCTCCAAGTGAGGTCTTACCAATGCCTTATAGAGCCTCAACATTACATCCCTGCTCTTCTATTCCTCTAGAAATGAATGCTGACATTGCATTCACCGCCTTCACCACCGATTCAACCTGGAGGTTAACTTTTAGGGCGTCCTGCACGAGGACTCCCAAGTCCCTTTGCATCTCTGAATTTTGAATTTTCTCCCCATTTAAATAATAGTCTGCCCATTTATTCCTTCTACCAAAGTACATGACCATACACTTTCCAACATTGTATTTCATTTGCCACTTCTTTTCCCATTCTCCTAATCTATCCAAGTCTCTCTGCAGACTATATGTTTCCTCAACACTACCCATCCCTCCACCTTATCTTTGTATCATCAGCAAACTTAGCCATAAAGCCATTTATTCCATAATCCAAGTTGTTGATATACAATGTAAAAAGAAGCGGCCCCAACACGGACCCCTGCGGAACACCACTGGTAACCGGCAGCCAACCAGAATGGGATCCCTTTATTCCCACTCTCTGTTTCCTGCCAATCAGCCAATGCTCTATCCATGCTCGTAACTTTCCTGTAATTCCATGGGCTCTTGTTTAGCAGCCTCATGTGTGGCACCTTGTCAAAGGCCTTCTGAAAATCCAAGTACACAATATCCACTGCATCTCCTTTGTCCAGCCTGCTTGTAATTTCCTCAAAAAATTGCAATAGGTTTGTCAGGCAGGATTTTCCTTTAAGGAAACCATGCTGAGTTTGGCCTATCTGGTCATGTGCCTCCAGGTACACTGTAACCTCATCCTTGACAATCGACTCCAACAACTTCCCAACCACCGATGTCAGGCTAACAGGTCTATAACTTCCTTTTTGCTGCCTCGCACCCTTCTTAAATAGTGGAGTGACATTTGCAATTTTCCAGTCCTCCAGAACCATGCCAGAATCTATTGATTCTTGAAAGATCATTACTAAAGCCTCCGCAATCTCTACAGCTACTTCCTTCAGAACACAAGGGTGCATTCCATCTGGTCCGGGAGATTTATCTACCCTTAGACCATTCAGCTTCCTGAGTACCTTCTCTGTTGTAATTGTGACTGCATACACTTCTCTTCCCTGACACCCTTGAGTGTCCGGTATACTGCTGATGTCTTCCTCAGTGAAGACTGATGCAAGATACTCATTCAGCTCCTCTGCCACCTCCTTGTCTCCCATTACAATTTCTCCAGCGTTGTTTTCTATCAGTCCTATATCTACTCTTGCCTGTCTTTTACTATTTCTATACTTGAAAAAGCTTTAGTATCCTCTTTGATATTATTTGCTCACTTCCTTTCATAGTTCATCTTTTCCTTCCTAATGACTTTCTTAGTTGCCTTTTATAAGTTTTTAAGTTTCCCAATCCTCTATCTTCCCACTAATTTTTGCTTCCCTGTGTGCTCTCTTCTTTGCTTTTACTTTGGCTTTGACTTCTCTTGTCAGCCACGGTTGTGTCCTTTTCCCATTCGAAAATTTCTTCTTTTTTGGAATATATCTGTCTTGCACTTTCCTCACTTATCTCAGAAACTCCAGGCATTTCTGCTCTGCCGTCCTTCCCGCTAGTGTCCCTTTCCAGTCAACTTTGGCCAGTTCCTGTCTCGTGCCACTGTAATTTCCTTTACTCCACTGAAATACCGACACATCGGATTTCAGCTTCTCCTTCTCAAAATTTCAAAGTGACTCATCATGTTGTGATTACTGCCTCCTAAGGGTTCCTTCACCTTTAGCTCCCTAATCACCTCTGGTTCATTACACAATACCCAATCCAGTACAGCTGACCCCCTAGTGGGCTCGACAACAAGCTGTTCTAAAAAGCCATCTCATAGGCATTCCACAAATTCTCTCTCTTGAGATCCAGTACCAACCTGATTTTCCCAATCCACTCGCGTGTTAAAATCCCCCACGATTATCATAACATTGCCCTTCTGACAAGCCTTTTCTATTGCCTGTTGTAATCTGTAATCCACATCACGGCAGCTGTTTGGAGGCCTGTATATAATGGCCATCAGGGTCCTTTTACCCTTGCAATTTCTTAACTCAACCCATAAAGATTCTACACCTTCCGATCTCATGTCACCTCTTTCTAACGATTTAATATTATTTCTTACCAGCAAAGCCACACCACCCCCTCTGCCTACCTGCCTATCCTTCTGATACACCACGTATCCTTGGATGTTCAGCTCCCAGAGACACCCATCCTTTAGCTGTGTCTCAGTGATGGCCACAACATCATACCTGCCAGTCTGTAGCTGTATTTCAAGATCACCTCATTTCTATTGCTGCGTGCATTTAAGTATAATACTTTAAGTCCAGTATTTGGTACTTTATGCTTTGATCGCACTGCAAATCTATTGCACTGCAACTCATCCCACTGGTTGCAAATCCTCACATCAACGTGCCTTAGCGTTGTACGCCATCCTCACAAACGTCAAGGTCTCTCTCACTGGTGAATACTGAAGCAAAGTATCCAATAAGGACCTCCCCTACCTCTTCCGACTCCAGGCACGTTTCCTCTTTTATCCCTGATTGGTCCTACCCTCACTCTAGTCATCCTGCTATTCTTCAGATACCTGTAGAATGCCTTGGGGTTTTCCCTAACCCTACTCACCAGGGACTTCTCATGCCCCCCTCTAGCTCTCCTAAGTCCATTCTTAAGCTCCCTCCTGGCTACCTTGTAACTCTCCAGAGCTCTGTCTGATCCATGCTTTCTAAACCTTAAGGTAAGCTTCTTTCTTCCTCTTGACAAGATATTCTACATCTCTTGTCAACCACGGTTCCTTCACCCAACCATCTTTACCCTGCCTCAATGGGACAAACCTATCCAGAGCCCCACGCAAGTACTCCCTAAACAACCTCCACATTTCCGGTGTGCACTTCCCCAAGAACATCTGTTCCCAATTTACACTCCCAAGTTCCTGCCCAATAGCATCATAATTCCCCCTCCCCCAGTTAAGTACTTTCCCATATCGTCTGCTCCTATCCCTCTCCAGGGCTGTGGTAAAGGTCAAGGAGTTATGGTCACCATCTCTAAAATGCTCTCCCACCAAGAGATCTGAAACCTGATCAGGCTCATTGCCTAGTACCTGGTCCAGTAGGCCTCTCCTCTAGTCGGCCTGTCCACATACTGTGTCAGGAATCCTTCCTGTACACACCTAACACCCTCCCATCCTTTTCCTGCCTCAATGGGACAAACCTATCCAGAACCCTCTGCAAGTACTTCCTAAACAACCTCCACATTTCAATGTTTTTCAAAAGTTCCAGCACATCCTCTTCCCTCACGTCGACATGCCCTGCGCATCACTCTGTCGTACGCCAGCCTCACAAATGTCAAGGTCTTCCTCTCTGGTGAATACTGAAGCAAAGTATTCATTAAGGACCTCCCTTACCTCTTCCAACTCCAGGCACATGTGAATACTGAAGCAAAGTATGTATAAGTTATGTACAAGTTATGTTAATTTAAGTTTATCTTAACTTATGTTTGTGATGTACTGAGCTGTTGCTGCAATTTTTGTGGCATTTACACCCCAGGTGTGTTTGCCTGTGACAATACACACTTGAAGAACGTGAACACACACTCTGTTGTCGCCTGCACTGACATCGCTCAGTCCGGCTCCTCCTCGGAGTCCTGCCGACATGGAACGTTCCCAGTGCTGTCCCGTGGGCTCCTTCAGTTCCTGAGTGGCAGCGGGGAAGGACGCCATTCAGCCCATCGAGTCTGCGCTAACCGTCGCACTTCCCTTTACCAGTGGACCCTTGCACCAATCCAGTTTTATACTCTGCACATTCCCGGCGATTCGCCCCCCACCCAAGATCCACCCCCTCGCCCACACACCTGGGGGCAGTGGGGAGGGGCGGGTATGGAGATTAACCCACCGACCCCGCACATCGTTGGGACGTGGGAGGGAACCAGAGCACCTGGGGGAAACCCAGGGGATCACGGGGAGAACGTGCAAACTCCACACACACAGACACATACGCACATACACACATATGCACACACTCGTGCCCACACGCACACACATATGCAAACATACACAGATACAGACACGCACACAAACACACACACACCACACACACCCTGACACGCGCGCACACGCACACAGGCACACGTGCACAGACACAGACGCACAGAGACACACAGATACATACACCACAGGAACACCACACACACACACACACACACACACACACACGCACATCGGGATTGAACCCGATATTAGTTGTGCTCCCCTGCTCCCTCATGAAGAAGACCGATTCCTTACACAGACCCTCAGGTGAGGTCTTGCCCTAAATAACAGAAGCAGAACCCACCCCTCCCACTTTCGTTCTCCACCCCCTTGTAGGCTGTGACCAGTAGACAGTGGAGAGACCACAGGGTGACAGGAGGGGAGTCACTCACCAGGGGATCCCCTCCCTCCGACCTACTCTGGGACCCACGGTGTGGGTGCGTCTGCTCCAGTTGGGGTGTGATCCCCAGGGTGCTGAAGGCGCTGGACTTGGTAACGCCAGTGCTGGAGGCCTGGGGAATGTTGTTGAACAGACAGACCCAGGGGTACAGGTACACAGTTCCCTGATGGTGGGGACACAGGTAGACAGGGTGGCAAAGATGTTCAGGCAGGAGGTACAGAAGCCTGAAGTCCCCACACCACCAGGTTCAGGTACAGCGACTTCCCTTCAACCATTCGGTTCTTGAACCGACCAGCACAACCCTGATCACTGCCTCAGTGCAGCAGCACCGGGACCGCTGTGCACTACAACGGACTTCATTTTGTTGTAGTTGTTTTCTTTCTTGTAAGAATTGTGTATAATTTATGCTTAATTTATGTTTTTCTTGTGAATGCTGTTTATCTGATGCTGTGTGCCTGTGATGCTGCTGTGAGTAAGTTTTCATTGCACCTCTGCACACACGGAGTGTGTGTGTGTGTGTGTGTGTGTGTGTGTGTGTGAGACAGTAAACTCCACTTTGACATTGAAAAAGAATGAACGTCAAGAGACTGGTAAATGACAGGGGAGTGTTGTAGAACAGGGGGACCTCGGGGTACAGGTACATAGACTGGTAAATGACGGGAGTGTTGTAGAACAGGGGGACCTCGGGGTACAGGTACATAGACTGGTAAATGACAGGGGAGTGTTGTAGAACAGGGGGACCTCGGGGTACAGGTATGCGGTTCCCTGAAAGTGGCGTCACAGGTAAACAGGGTGGTGAAGTAGGCGTTTGGCACGCTGGCCTTCATCAGTCAGGGTACTGAGTACAGGAGTCGGGACGTCCCGTTACAGCTGTACAGGATACATGTACGTATGGTGTCCACAGAAGACAGAGGGTGGTGGTTGAAGGGACTTATTCGGGCTGGAGGCCTGTGAGTGGTGGTGTTGCGCAGGGATCTGTACTGGGACCTCTGCTGTGTGTGATGTGCATAAATGACCTAGATGAGTATGTTGATGGTGGGATAGTAAGTTTGCAGACGATACCAAGATTGGTGGAGCTGTGAACAGTGTAGAAGACGGGCGACGGATACAGCGGGATATAGATCAGCTGCAGATGTGGGCAGAGAAATGGCGGATGGAGTTTAACCCGGATAATGTGAGGTGTTTCACCTTGGTGGGACTAATGTCAAGAGGCAGTACACTCTGAAGGGCAAGACCCTAAACAGTGTTGAAGAGCAGAGAGACCTTGGGGTGCAAGTCCATGGCTCATTGAAAGTGGCTACACAGGTAGACAGGGTGGTTAAGAAGGTTTATGGAATACTTGCTTTCATTAATCAGGGTATTGAGTACAGGAGTCAGGAAGTTATGACACATCTCTGTAGAACTCTGGTTAGGCCGCATGTAGAGTATTGCATGCAGTTCTGGTCACCTTGCTACGGGAAGGATGTTGACTCTTTAGAGAGGGTGCAGAGGAGGTTTACCAGGACACTGCCTGGATTAGAGGGCATGTGCTATCAGGAGAGGCCGGACAGACTTGGGCTCTGGAGCAGCAGAGGCTGAGGGGTGATCTGTTGGAGGTGTATAAAATTATGAGGGGCATGGATAACGTTGAGGCTAGACGCAGTCTGGAGGACCCACACCTCATATTCCGCCTTGGGAGTCTCCAGCCTGACGGCCTCAACATCGATTTCTCTAACTCCTGGTAACCCCTCCCCTTTCTCTTCTCCCCCCCTCCATCCCCTTTGTCTTCCCTTATTCCTGTGACTTCCTTCCCCCACCTCGATGACCTGCCCATCTCCTCTCCTCCCTCCTCTCCCCCACCCTTCATTTCATGGTCCACTGCCTTCTCCTACCAGGTTCCTTCTTCTTCAGCCCTTGGCCTCTTCTACCTATCACCTCTTAGCTTATTACATCTTCCCCCATCCTCCTCCCCCACCCACCTACCTTCCCCCTCTCACCTAGACTCACGTCTCACCTGGACTCACGTCTCACCTGGACTCATTTCTCACCTGAACTCACCTCTCACCTGGACTCACTTCTCACCTAGACTCACCTCTTATCTGGACCCACCTCTCTCCTGGACTCAACCCTCACCTGGGCTCATCTCTCACCTGGAATTACCTCTTACCTGGACTCACCTATCCCCTGGACACCTCGAGTGATGGACCTTCAGCCAGAATAAGTCCTGTCCACCAGTGCCCTCTTGACTGCTACGGACGAGCCAATGTTGGATTTGATTGGCCAATCACAGTGGACCCTCCATGTGCCAAAGCCTCCACATCCCATCCTGCGTGGGGGCGACCCATCCTTCCCCATCCGAATCCCGGGAAGGCCCTCCCTGATGTGGACCGCGGTGGGTCGAGGGGAAGCCTCACTCCCACCGTGGACAACGGGAAGTGGGATCAGTCCCCGGGCCAGAATTACAGGAAGGACTCAGCGTCTGAGAGCTGAAATTTGTAATTCGGTTCGTCTTGAACAGCACGGAGAACGTCCCGTCCCCGACAGAGTCTCGGCGTCGGCTCCCCACACCAATCGGTGCCCCGGGGGTGGGGGGGGGTGGTGACGAGACGGTAATTCCATTCATCAGGAGGACGTTCCACTGGCCCTGGGGAAAGTCGGTGTGGGGATTGAACCCTTCTCGGAAACTTGAAGGGACAGACCTCGGGCAGAGCGGATGGTATCCTTGGGAGGGGCGGTGAGGGATGGTCAGTGTCCATGTGCGGGAGGTGAGGGATGGTCAGTGTCCGTGTGCGGGAGGTGAGGGAGGGTCAGTGTCCGTGTGCGGGAGGTGAGGGATGGTCAGTGTCCGTGTGCGGGAGGTGAGGGAGGGTCAGTGTCCGTGTGCGGGAGGTGAGGGGGGTGTCCCCCACCCTGCACAGACACCCTGCCTTAGGGTGAGAGTGCCGACAGGTCCCCCAGTCGATGAGCCAGGCACTGTGCGGACAACCGGGCGTCTGGGTCTTGGTCCCAACAGTCGCTGATGGTCTCGGGCAGACTCTGTGGGAGGGGAAACAAGACGCAGAGTGAGTCAGGGGTAGGAACTGGCCAACATAGTCTGCTCTACATCATGGCCAATCCTTTATCTCCGGGACCTGGGATTCAGCACCTCCCTCTGCAATTGGGTCCTTGATTTCTTGACCAACAGACCGCAATCAGTGAGGGTAGGCAACAACACCTCTGGCACGATTATTCTCAACACTGGTGCTCCACAAGGCTGTGTCCTCAGACCCCTACCCTACTCCCTATACACTCACGACTGCGTGGCCAGATTCTGCACCAACTCCATCTACAAGTTTGTAGATGACACCACCGTGGTGGGCCGTATCTCAAATAATGATGAGTTGGAGTACAGGAAGGAGATAGGGAGCTTAGTGACATGGTGTCAGGACAACAACCTTTCCCTCAATGTCAACAAAACAAAAGAGCTGGTCATTGACTTCAGGAACGGGGGCGGTGTCCATGCACCTGTCTACATCAATGGTGCTGAGGTCGAGAGGGTTCAGATCTTCAAGTTCCTGGGAGTGAACATCACCAACAGCCTGTCCACGTAGACGCCACAGCCAAGAAAGCTCACCAGTGCCTCTACTTCCTCAGGAGGCTAAAGAAATTTGGTACGTCCCCCGTTGACCCTCACCAACTTTTACCGATGCACCACAGAAAGCATCCTATCATGGCTCGGGACGGCAACTGCTCTGCCCGGGACCGCAAGAAACCGCAGAGAGTTGCGGACACAGCCCAGCGCATCACGGAAACCATCTTCCCCTACGGACTCCGTCTACACTTCCCGCTGCCTCGGGAAAGCAGCCGACATAATCAGAGACCCACCCATCATGGACATTCTCTCTTCTGCCCCCTCCCGTCAGGGCAGAAGATACAGCAGCCTGAAAGCACGTACCCCCAGGCTCAAGGACAGCTTCTACCCCGCTGTGATAAGACTATCGAACGATAAGATGGACTCTTGACCTCACGATCTACCTGGTCGAGGCCCTTGCACCTTATTGTCTGCCTGCCCTGGACTTTCTCTGTGACACTTTATTCTGCATTCTGTTACTGCTTTTTACTCCCTCGATGTACTTATGTACAGAATGATCTGTCTGGATGGCAAACAAATGCTTTTCACTATGTCTCAGTACATGTGACAATAATAAATCAATTTAATTCAATTCCATCTCAATACCACGTTCCTGCTCCCTCCCCACACTGAATGATGCTTGTTCCATGTACCCACCCTCTACGTGGATCCTTCAGGTCCCCTTTAAATTTCTCCCCTCTCACCTTAAACCTGTGCCCTCTAGTTTTAGAGCTCTACCCTGGGGAAAAGACTCTAACTATATACCGTATCTATGCCCCTCCTAATTTCATAAATCTTTTTCAACTCACCCCTGAACCTCCTTCATCTCAGTGAGAATTAACCAAGCCTATCCAATCTCTCCGGACACTGACCTCTCTCTCTGGACATTGACACTATCTCTGGACACTGACACTGACACTCTCTGTATACACTGACCACTGTCTCTGGAAACTGACCACACTCTCTGGACATTGACCACCCTCTGTGGACACTGACCACTCTCTGCCTACACTGACCGTCCTCTGCGGACACTGACTGCCCTCTGCCTACACTGACCACCCTCTCCGGACACTGACCACTCTCTGCCTACACTGACCACCCTCTGTGTACACTGACGGCCCTTTGCCTACACTGACAGCCCTCTCCGGACACTGACTGCTCTCTCTGACTACCCTCTCCAGACACTGACCTCCCTCTCCGGACACTGACCGCTCTCTCCATATGCTGAATGCCCTCTCCAGACACTGACCGCCCTCTCCGGACACTGACTGCTCCTTCTGGACACTGACCACCCTCTCCGGACACTGACTGCTCCTTCCGGACACTGACCACCTTCTCTGGACACTGACAGCCCTCTCCGTACACTGACCACCCTCTCGGGACACTGACCACTCTGTGCGGACACTGACCACCCTCTGCAGATGCTGGTTTGGGGCCCCAGATGATCCACTTACCGCGTTGGCCACTGCCCAGCTTGGTGGGAACCTCGGTCTAATCCGAGCCCTGGCCACGGCAGTGACCATTTCCTCAAAGGTTGGATCGCTTCCGATCTCTGCCTGGAACACAGCTTGAAATTCCGGAACGGGACTGCCTGAACGGACGGGAAAGTGGGTCAGTATCCACAGGAGGCTAAAGAAATTCAGTTTGTCCCCTTTGACTGTTACCAACTTTTACCGATGTACCATAGAAAGCATCCCATCTGGATGTATCACGGCTCGGGACGGCAACTGCTCTGCCCAGGACCGCAAGAAGCCGCAGAGAGTTGTGGACACAGCCCAGCGCATCACGGACACCAGCCTCCCCTCCATGGACTCTGTCTTTACCTCTCGGTGAAGCAGCTGACATAATGAAAGACCCCACCCACCCGGGACATTCCCTCTTCTCTCCTCCTGCATCGGGCAGAAGATACAGGAGCCTGAGGGCACGTCCCACCAGGCTCAAGGACAGCTTCTACCCCCCGGTGATAAGACTATTGAACGGTTCCCTTATACGATGAGATGGACTCTGACCTCACGATCTACCTTGTTGTGACCTTGCACCTTATTGCACTGGACTTTCTCTGTAGCTGGGACACTTTACTCTGTACTGTTACTGTTTTTACCTGTACTACCTCAATGCACCCTGTACCAACTCAATGTAACTGCACTGTGTAATGAATTGACCTGTATGATCGGTGTGCAAGACAAGCTTTTCACTGGACCTCGGTACAAGTGACAATAATAAACCAATACCAGTGCCAGTATCCATCGGCCAGTGACGCTGCCGGGTCTGGTCAGGGTCAGGGTCAAGAGGAGCAAGGGGCGTCTGGGATCCCCACTATCGAGGAACGTCTACAAGAGGTGACGTCTGTCAGGAAGGCGACGTCCATCATCAGGGACCCCCACCACCATCGTGGTTTCTTCCCGATGCTGCCATCAGGCAGGAGGTGCAGGACCTTGAAGAACCCACACCCCAAGGTTCAACAACAGCTTCTTCCCCACTGCCATCAGGTTCTTGAACCCACCCGAGGAACCCCAACACCAGCTCAGACTGTGTTCCTCTCTCTCTCTCTTAACTTCCACTGGTGTCGTTATGTTTCTTCTGTCGTGTAAGTTGTGTATAACTTATGCTAATTTAAGTTTGTGTTAACTGATGTCTGTGGTGGGCTGTGCTCCCTCTGCAGGAGGCTAATTTTCATGGCATTTATACCCTGGGTGCCCACACCCATGACAATAAACTTGCACCCACTGAGTTCCTGCAGCAGCTTGTTGTTCTGTAGTAATGTTGAAAGTCCACTAGAGAGCAGCAGCGGTGCAGCACAGAGCCCGCTCTGAGACCAGAGCAGCTCCCACTCACCACCTCTCCACATCAGGTGGTGTCCCTCCAGAGACTGCAAACTTCCAGCTCCCTTTGAGAATCTGCTTCGAGTTAAGATCCAAAATCCGGTCATTACAAAGGCCTGGTTGTCACACGACCGGGAGACCAGCCGCAGTAATGGGCTGACAGAATTACTGAATCACACTTTGGGAAGTCCAAGTTCTGGTAGGACAGGTACAGACAATGTCAGGGACCTCAGGAGCATTGATATACAGAGGGACCCTGGGGTGCCAGTCCATAGCTCGCTGAACGTGGAGACACAGGCGGATAGGGTAGTGAAGGAGGTGTTTGGCATGCTTGCCTTCGTAGGTTGAAACACTGAGGGACAAGAGTTGAGGGGTCACTTTGCAGCTGAACTAAACATTGGTCGGACCTCACTTGGAGTATTGTGTGCAGTTCTGGTCACCACACTACAGGAGGGACGCGGGAGCAACAGAGAGCGTGCAGAGAGAGAGGTTGCCTGGAGCGGTGGGGATCTGGTGACAAGGAGCGATCGGAAAGGTTGGGTTTGTCCTCACTGGAGGGAAGGGGGCTGAGGGGTGACCTTCTGGAGGTTTGTAAAACCATGAGGGGTGTAGATAAGGTGGACGGATGCAGTCTTTTCCCCAGGGTAGGGGAGTCCAACTAGAGGCACAGGTGAAAGGTGATAGGAGAGATTTAAAGGGGACCTGAGGGGCAACTTCTTCACCCAGAGGGTGGTCCGTGTGTGGAACGAGGTGCCAGAGGAAGTGGTAGAGGCAGGTACATTAACAATATTTGAAAGGCGCTTGAACAGGCACCGGTCCCTTTTCTCTCTTCTTCCTCCAGAAGACACAGGAGTTTGAAAGCCCAGACATCCAGACTTAAAAACAGCTTCTTCCCATCTACTCTCAGCCCTAAGTCAAGTCAAATCAAGTTGTGGACGGTGTAGAAGGCTGTCAAAGGACACAGCAGGAAATAGTTCAGTTACAGATGTGGGTGGAGAGGCGGCAGACAGAGTTTAATCCGGGCAGGTGGGAGG
Organism: Pristis pectinata; assembly: GCF_009764475.1. NCBI lineage: Eukaryota > Metazoa > Chordata > Chondrichthyes > Rhinopristiformes > Pristidae > Pristis > Pristis pectinata. Next base: position 41,793 of record NC_067450.1, on the reverse strand, counting down.
TGTTGCACTTTGGGAGGTCAGATGTAAAGGGGACAGGACACCGTTAACGGCAGGGCCCTTCACAGTGTCGGTGTACAGAGGGACCTCGGGGTCCAAGTCCACAGCTCCCTGAAAGTGGCCACACAGGTCAACGGGGCAGTAAAGAAGGCGTACCGCACGCTCACCTTCATCGGTCGGGGCTTTGGGGGGGGGGGTGTACAGTTAATGGCAGGACCATCAGCAGCACTGACGTACAGAGGGATCTCGGGGTCCACAGAGAACACTGGGAGTGTTTTCCCTGCAGGGAAGGAGGCTGAGGGGTGACCTTATGGAGGTTTGTAAAACCATGAGGGGCGTATATAAGGCGGACGGTCATGGTCTTTTACCCCGGGGTAGGAGGAGTCAAAGGCAAAGATTTAACATAACATAACATAGATACCACAGAACACTACAGCACAGTACAGGCCCTTCGGCCCACAATGTTGTGCCGACATTTTATCCTGCTCTGAGATCTATCTAACCCTTCCCTCCCACATAGCCCTCCATTTCTCTATCATTCATGTGTCTATCTCAGAGTCTCTTAGATGTCCCTAATGTATCTGCCCCCACCACCTCTGCCGGCAGTGCGTTCCACACACCCATCACTCTCTGTGTAAAGAACTTACCCCTGACATCCCCCTTATACCTTCCTCCAATCACCTTAAAATTATGTCCCCTCGTGTGAGCCATTGTCGCCCTGGGGAAAAGTCTCTGACTGTCCACTCGATCTGTGCCTCTTGTACACCTTTATCGGGTCACCTCTCATCCTCCTCCTCTCCAAAGAGAAAAGCCCCAGCTCGCTCAACCTATCCTCATGGGACATGCTCTCCAATCCAGGCAACATCCTGGTAAATCTCCTCTGCACCCTCTCTAAAGCTCCCACATCCTTCCTATAATGAGGCGACCAGAACTGAACACAATACTCCAAGTGTGGTCTGACCAGAGTTCTACAGAGCTGCAACATCACCTCGCTGCTCTTGAACTCAATACGCCAACTAACGAAGGCCAACACTCCACACACCTTTTTAACAACCCTATCGACCTGCGCAGCAACCTTGAGGGATCCATGAACGTGGACCCAAAGATCCCTCTGTTCCTCCACACTGCTAAGAGTCCTGCCATTAACCTTGTATTCTGCCTTCAAATTTGATCTCCTGAAGTGAATCACTTCACACTTATCCGGGTTGAACTTCACCTGCCACTTCTCAGCCCAGCTCTGCATCCTGTCAATATCCTGTTGTAACTTACAGCAACCTTCTACACTATCCACAACACTGCCAACCTTTGTATCATCAACAAACTTACTAACCCACCCTTCCACGTCCTCATCCGAGTCATTTATAAAAATCACAAAGAGCAGGGGTCCCAGAGCAGATCCCTGTGGAACACCACTGGTCACCGACCTCCAGGCAGAATATGCTCCACCTACCACCACCTGTCTTCTGTCTATAAGGTGAGAGGGGAGAGATCCGAAGGGGCAGAATTTTCCACACAGAGGGTGTTGGGTGTGCGGAAGGAGATGAGGTGGTGAAGGCCTGAACCCTGGGGTACTCACCGGCGAAGAGATTGGTGCACCTGGTAAAAATCTCCCAAAGGATCAATCCGAGGGAGTAGACGTCTGCCTGTTTCAGGGTGGTGACGTAGTCCCCGAGGTTGATGGAACCATCCAGAAGCTCAGGAGCCATGTACCGGTAGGTCCCCACCTGGTGGAAGAGGAGAGAGGGGTCAACGGGGGGGGGGTAAGTGTTGGGGGGGGGTTGAGGTTGCGAGGGGAATCAGCAGTCACCTCCCTCTCCAGGGACATCAAGTCACACAGCACAGAAACGGGACCCTTCGGCCCAACTTGTCCATGCCGACCCGGATGGAGAGCCTTGACCCGGAATGTTGACTGTCCATTTCCCTCCACAGATGCTGCCTGACCCGCTGAGTACTGTCCACGCTACTGCAGAGGTAGACTCACACCACCCCAGATGTGGTCTCACCAACCCACCCGTTCCAGGGCTGGGTCCGGTAGACCTTCTCCGAACTGCTCCAAACACATTGACGCCATTCCTTCGGTGAGGAGACGGACACTGTCCACACCACCCCCGGTGTGGGGCCACCGACTTGGTAAATTGGTTTCTTATTGTCACAGGTACCGAGGTACAATGAAAAACTTTGTTCTGCATGCCACCCACACAGATCATTTCACCACGTTGGTACATCGAGACAGTAGACGGGAAAAGCGATAAGAGGATGCAGCGCTACATTTACCATGTAGATAGGTGATCCTTTGGTGGTGACCACTTTGTCACTGCTCATCACTGTGGCCAGACCGAAATCACTGATCACGCAAGCCCCATCCTCCTTAACCAGGACGTTATCACTGCTCAGATCCCGATGGACAACGACAGGCTTGTGAACACCTGAGGCAGAGAAAGGTGCCCTTCGTTGTGGTTGGTTACAGAGACGGTGGGGTGGTGTTACTGGACCAGCAGGGTCTGGTCAATGTCAGCAGAGAGCTTTCTTACTGGGTGTGTCACCACCCAGTACGGAGGCTCCAACACGCAGGAGGCCGCAGAGGGTTGTAGACTCAGCCAGCTCCATCATGGGCACAACCCTCCCCGCCATCTTCAAGAGGCGGTGTCCCCATCACTGGAGACCCTCACCACCCGGGACATGCCCTTTTCTCGTTACTACCATCGGGGAGGAGGTACAGGAGCCTGAAGACCCACACTCAATGATTCGGGAACATCTTCTTCCCCTCCGCTGTCAGATTCCTGAATGGTCCATGAACCAGTGACCAGCACCTCGTTATTCCTCTATTGCACTATTTATTTTTGTAACTTACAGTAACTTTTATGTCTTGCACTATACTGCTGCCGTAAAACAACAAACTTCACAACATATGTCAGTGATAATAATCCTGCTTCTGATTACTGAGTTTACTGTCTCACACACACACACACACACACACACACACACACACACACACACACACGCACACGCACGCAGGCACGCACACACACGCACGCAAACAAGTCTGTGTGTGCACAGGTGCAATGAAAAGCTTACTTACAGCAGCATCAGAGGCACAGAACATCAGATAAGCAGCATTCACAAGATAAATATAAATTAAACGTAAGTTATCCACAATCTTTACAAGAAAGAACACAATTAGAACAAACAAAAACAAAGTCCACGGTAGTGCGAGAGGTGGTCCCAGTGTTGCTGTACTGAGGCAATGATTAGGGTTGTGCTGGTCGGTTCAAGAACCAAATGGTTGAAGGGAAGTCACTGTTCCTGAACCTGGTGGTGTGGGGACTTCAGGCTTCTGTACCTCCTGCCTGATAGGAGCTGCGAGAAGACAGCACGGCCCGGATGGTGTGGGGGATCTGTGATGATAATTCCCTCACCCTAACCCTCCTGTAGCAGAACTGTATGCAGAGCTCCAAATGTGGCCTTGTAACCTGACGTGCCGACTCCTGTACTCAATATCCTGACCGATTCAAACATCTCAGACCCTAAGGGGACGTGACAGGGGAGACGTGGAGACGTTTCCCCCAGTGGGAGGGTCTACCAACAACGGGGCACGGTTACAGGGTTGGTGGGGGTGGCGTGGGGGTGGTCACTTAACACCTTCTCTCAGAGGGAGGGAGAACATCTGGACTTCTCGAGGGTGGTGGAGGCCGGATCGTTGAATGCATCGAGGGTGGAGGTGGGTAAATGTTGGGGAGGTTGAGGGATTGAGGGCTGTGGGGGACCAGTGGGGGGGGGCAGGAGAGGAGATGGGGTCTGGGGCAGATCATCTGGGATCATACTGAATGATGGGGCAGGTTTGAGGGGCTGAGTGGCCTACCCTTGCTCTTGCCGTCGAGGGTACTTGTGGTTCCAGAGGTGTCCCAGGAGGACAGATGGGGCTCAGTTCAGTCAATGGTGAAAAGCAGGTCTTGTTGAGACCATTGTCCGTTGCGGGAGAGGAGGTCTGAGGGCTGGTCTAAGGCGTGACCTGCCCGCTGTTAATTGTCCCTCTGCCTCACACCTCCAGAGACACTGGGTTCGATCCCGACCTCTGGAGGAGAAAGGCTTAATAGGGGACCTGAGGGGCAACTTCTTCACCCAGAGGGTGGTTCGTGTGATGAAGGAGCTGCCACATAAGGAGGGAGCCGCAACAGATGGGGAGAGGAAGGCATTTCTTGTTGGGGCACTGAGGTCAAGAGTCAGGGAGTCACGATGCAGCTTTGTAAAACTCTGGTCAGGCCGCATCTGGAGTATGATGTTCAGCTTCTGGTCGCACCGTTACAGGAAGGCTGTGTGGTGGGGGGGGGCTTCGGAGAGGGTGCAGGAGAGGTTCACCGGGACGCTGCCTGGATTAGAGGCCATGAGCTACAAGGAGAGGTCGGACAGACTTGGGTTGTTCTCTCCGGAGCGGCGGAGGCTGAGGGGAGAGGTTTATAAGATCGCGAGAGGCACAGATAGAGCAGACAGCCGGGATCTTTCTCCCCCCCCACCCCCAGGGTGGGAATGTCTAATACCAGAGGACGTGCGTTTAAGGTGAGGGGGGGAAAGTTCAGAGGAGATGTGCGGGACAGGTTTTTTTACACAGAGGGCGGTGGGTGCCTGAAATGTGCTGCCAGGGGTGGGGGTTGGAGGCAGATACAATCGAGGGGTTTATTAGGGAGGCCCATGGATGTGCAGGGGATGGAGGGAGACGGACGCCGTGCAGGGGATGGAGGGAGACGGACGCCGTGCAGGGAATGGAGGGAAATGGATGCCGTGCAGGGAATGGAGGGGGACGGACGCCATGCAGGGAGAAGGGATTTAATTCAGCCTAATTTGTTCAGCACAGACATTGTGGGCTGAATGGCCTGTTCCTGTGCTGTGCTCAGTGAAACCAGCATGGTGACTGCTGGAACACTGATCCAACCAGGCAGAATGTGTGGAGAGAGAAAGGGGGGAGTGGGGAGTAGGTGGGTTTAGACTCACCTCTGGACCAGGTCTCAGTGTGCAGGAAGCTCACCCCCGCCGAGACGGACTGAGCCATCCTGAGGCTTCCCCTCCAGTCGCTCTGGTGCTGGGTCAGGTAACTGGACAGCGACCCCTTCCAGAACAAGTCAGCTGTCAGAAGGTTCATCGCCACGGCTTCCCCCTCCTCCGTCCTCCTCCTCCCTCCACCCCCCTCCTCCTCCATCCTCCACCCCTCCACCCTCCACCCTCCACCCCTCCACCCTCCACCCTCCACCTGCCCTGTCTTTTCTCCTTCCTCATGTAGTCGCACAGCGCAGAGACAGGCCCTTCAGCCCAACCAGTCCCTGCCGGCCCAGATCCCCACCTGAGCCGGTCCCACCTCCCCACGTTTGGCCCCACGTCCCTCCGAACCTTCCCCGTCCACGGACCTGTCCGAGTGTTGTTAATGTACCTGCTTCACCCACTCCCTGTGGCAGCTCGTTCCACGTACGGACCACTCTCTGGGTGAAGAAGTTGCCCCTCGGGTCGCCTATTAAATCTCTTTCCCCTCTCACCTTAAACCTGTGCCCTCTGGTTCTTGATTCCCCAACCCTGGGGGGGGGGGGGGGGAAGACTGTGCGCATTCACCCTATTGATGCCCCTCGTGGTTTTATACACCCCTATGATGTGTATCCAGGGAATAAAGTCCGGGATAGTACTTGGTGACGAGCAGATAATCCACTCTCCTGCCGAGCCTGCTCCCTCCTCCACCCCTCTCCCTCTCCCCCTCCCCTCCCCTCCCCTTACACTGGGACAGTACTCGGTGACGAGCAGATAATCCACTCTCCCGCCAAGCCTGCTCTCTCCTCCACCCCCTCCCCTCCCCTCCATCCCCCTCCCTCCCCCTCCCTCCCCCTCCCCTTATCCCGGGGCAGTACTCAGTGACGATCAGGTAATCCACTTTCCAGCTGAGCCTGCTCTCTCCTACGCCCCTCTCCCTCCCATCCCCTCCTCTCCCCTCCCCTCCCCTCCCCTCCCCTCCTCTCACCTCCCCTCCCCCCCCTCCCCTTCCATCCCCTCCCCTCCCCTTACCCCAGGACAATACTCAGTGACGAGCAGGTAATCCACACTCCCGCCGAGCCTGCTCTCTCCGGCCCCAATGAACTTGACGATGTTCTCGTGGTCCACGGACTCCAGGCGGTGAAAGCTGCTCTCGCTGTGGAAGTGTTCCCGGTGGGCGGCCGGGAACAGCTTGACCGCCACCGGCCGCTGGGCCTGAAGCCCCTTCCAGACAACTCCGTGCCTGCCGCGTCCAATCACCTGCAGGGTCAGCCGGGAGGGGGTGGAGGGGAGAGAGAGAGACACCAAGGAGTCAACCTCAGCCTCCTCCACCAGGAAACCCAGCAGGTTTAGAGCAGCTGGGGCTAAGGTCACAAGTTCACAAGACAAAGGCGCAGAAGTAGGCCATTCGGTCCATTGAGACTGCTCCGTGAACTAAACTAAAAACTATTCCTCTCTAGCCCCAAATTCCGGCCTTATCCCCATATCCCTTGATACCTTGACTAATTAGATACCTATCTATCTCCTCCTTATAAATGCCCCCAATGACTGGGCCTCCACTGCTGTACGTGGCAACGAATTCCATGATTTCACTACCCTCTGAAGAAATTTCTCCTCATCTCTGTTTTAAACCTGTACCCTCTAATTCTAAGATTGTGCCCTCTGGTCCTGGACTCACCCACCAAGGAAAACAGCCTAACCACATCTACTCTGTCCAGCCCTTTCAACATTCGAAATGTTTCTATGAGGTCCCCTCTCATTCTTCTGAACTCCAGTGAGTACAGTCCAAGAGCCGACAATCGCTCGTCGTACGTCAGCCCTTTCATTCCGGGAATCATCCTCGTAAATCTCCTCTGAACCCTCTCCAACATCAGCACATCCTTCCTAAGATATAGGGCCCAAAACAGCACACAGTATTCCAAATGAGGCCTCACTAGTGCCCCGTAGAGCCTCATCAACACTTCCTTACTTTTATACACTATACCTCTCGAAATGAATGCCAACATAGCATTTGCTTTCTTTACCACCAATCTGACCTGGTGGTTAACCTTTAAGGTATCCTGCACGAGTAGCCCCAAGTCCCTTCTGTACTTTGAATTTTCTCTCCTTCTAGATAATAATCTGCCCCTTTATTTCTGTTTCCAAAGTGACGAACGGCACATTTCTCAACATTGAATCTCATCTGCCATTTCCTTGCCCATCCTCCTAAACTATCTAAGTCTCTCTGCAACCTTCCTGTTTCTTCAATAATCCCTACTCCTCCACCTATCTTGGTGTCATCTGCAACTCCGACCCTCCCTGACAGATGTCTCGGCCAGGAAGGTATTCCGGGGTTTGTGCCCGCTGGCATTCCCGAGGACCTCTTCCTTTTTTTCGGTCGATGACTCAGGTACATCGCTGGGCTCCAGAGCAACCAAAGGCCAGATTGCAATGTTCCCACCCTGATCTGGGGTGCATTCCCACTCCCAGCGGTCGGGGAAATTCCCCATCCTGCCCGTGGACACCGCCTTTCCTTCCTCCGTGCCCATTCCCCAAATGTAAACCCAGAAGATGACCAAGTCCTTGGCTGCCCGCCTTCCTGATGGAGTCACACACACTCAGAGGGCAACACAGGCCCTTTGGCCCAACTGGTCCCTGCCAACAACGGGGCCCACCCGACTAGTCCGGATTCCCTGCAACTGGCCCATATCCTTCCCATCCCATCCCCTCCCCTCCCCTCCCCTCCCCTCCCCTCCCCTCCCCTCCCCTCTGCTCCTCTCCCATCCCCTCCCCTCCCCTCTCTTCCCCTCCCCTCCCCTCCCCTCCCCTCCCCTCCCCTCCCCTCCCCTCCCCTCTGCTCTTCTCCCATCCCCTCCCCTCTCTTCCCCTCCCCTCCCCTCCCCTCCCCTCCCCTCCCCTCCTCTCCCCTCCCCTCCCCTCCCCTCCCCTCCCCTCCCCTCCATATACCTACCCAAGTGCTCCTGAAATGACCCTGTTGTACCTGCCTGACCCACTTCCTCTGGCAGCTCGTTCCACACACTCACCGCCCTCTGGGTGAAGAAGTTGTCCCTGGGGTCCCCTTTTAAATCTTTCCCCCTCTGACCCTACACCCCCCCAGTTTCGGACTCCCCTACCCTGGGGAGAAGACTGTGACCACCCAACCGTGCCCGGAACCAGGATCCAAAATCCAGGCAACGTTCCCAGTCTGGATCACAACTGGGTCCCTGGGAAATCCAGGAGGAAATCCAGGGAACATTCCTCATCCGGATCGGTACCCAGATCCCTGGGAAATGAAGTGGTAAACCCCGGGATTGCTCCCAGTGAGGGGTCAGAGGTCAGTGAACCCACTCCCCTCGGGGTGAGGGGTCAGAGGTCATGAACCAGCGAGGTTACCTCGAGTAGTTCGACGGTCTGCGGACATCCCAGAGCCACAGGAGGAATCGAGCAGCGAGAGGTGGAGAGGGTGGCGAGGGCAGTCCGTACTGGAACAGAGCGAGAGATGGGGGTCAGAACGTCTGGGTAACGGGAGGGGAGGGGAGGGGTGAGGGGACAGAGGGGAGAGGGGAGGGGAGAGGGGTGGGGAGGGGAGGGGGGAGGAGAGAGGGGAGAGGGGAGAGGGGAGAAGGGAGAGGGGAGGGGGAGAAGGGAGGGGAGAGGGTGGAGAGGGCAGTCCGTACTGGAACAGAGAGAGAGAGAGAGAGACGGGGGGTCGGAACAGCTGCCCAGGGGGAGGAGTGGAGGGGGGGGTAGGAGGGAGTGTAATGGAGGAGGGAGGGTTCCGAGTCAGGGTGGGTGCTGAGGGATGTCTGTGAGAAGAGGACGGGTGGCTTTAGGGGAGGGTGGAGGGGAAGGAGGGGAGAGCTGAGGGAGGAGGGGAGGGTGGGTGGTGAAGGGGAAGGAAAGGGAGGGTTTCTGTGAGGTTGGAGGGGAAGTAGGGGCGGCGCGGGAGGCCCCGGGAGAAAGGACAACTCAGTACCTCGAGGATACATCAGCATCAGCCCCAGAGTCGACAAAATGATCAGGATCACCAGGAGACAGATGATTGCAGTCGACAGACCTGGAACCAGCGGAGAGCATGAGGGCAGTAATTGTACACACAAAATGTTCACACCCACACCAGGAGCACCGTGCACCGTTCCCGTCTCGCCACCCTGGGTCAGACCCACACCGGGAGCACCGTGCACCGTTCCCGTCTCCCTGTCCCCGGGTCAGACCCACACACCGGGAGCACCGTGCACGGTTCCCGTCTCCCTGTCCCCGGGTCAGACCCACACCGGGAGCACCGTGCACGGTTCCCGTCTCCCCGTCCCCGGGTCAGACCCACACCGGGAGCACCGTGCACGGTTCCCGTCTCCCCGTCCCCGGGTCAGACCCACACCGGGAGCACCGTGCACGGTTCCCGTCTCCCCGTCCCCGGGTCAGACCCACACCGGGAGCACCGTGCACGGTTCCCGTCTCCCCGTCCCCGGGTCAGACCCACACCGGGAGCACCACGCACGGTTCCCGTCTCTTTCTCCCCGGGTCAGACCCACACCGGGAGCACCGTGCACAGTTCCCATCTCCCCGTCCCCGGGTCAGACCCACACCGGGAGCACTGTGCACGGTTCCCATCTCCCCGTCCCCGGGTCAGACCCACACCGGGAGCACAATTCTGGTCTTTATACTCCTTGGTTAGACCGCATTGGGAGCACCGTGCAGTATATTGAGGTTATGGATAGAGTTTGGAGAAGTTTTCGAGTTCTGCGAGGGTTGGGGCTGGTGAAGTTAGAAAGATTGGCAGGTGTGCTAGAGGGGGTCACAGAACCAGGGATGGGTGTTGGGTTGGAGGGGGTCACAGAGATGGCAAAGGGTGTTGGGTTGGAGGGGGTCACAGAGACAGGGAGGGATGTTGGGTTGGAGGGGGTCACAGAGACAGGGAGGGGTGTTGGGTTGGAGGGAGGGGGTCACAGAGACAGGGAGGGGTGTTGGGTTGGAGGGAGGGGGTCACAGAGACGGCGAGGGGTGTTGGGTTGGAGGGAGGGGGTCACAGAGCCAGGGAGGGGTGTTGGGTTGGAGGGGGTCACAGAGACGGCGAGGGGTGTTGGGTTGGAGGGGGTCACAGAGACAGGGAGGCGTGTTGGGTTGGAGGGGGTCACAGAGACAGGGAGGGGTGTTGGGTTGGAGGGGGTCACAGAGACAGGAAGGGGTGTGTAGGGGGGAGCGAGAGGGGTCACGGGGAGGGGTGTTGGGTTGGAGGGGGTCACAGAGACAGGGAGGGGTGTTGGGTTGGAGGGGGTCACAGAGACAGGGAGGGGTGTTGGGTTGGAGGGAGGGGGTCACAGAGACAGGGAGGGGTGTTGGGTTGGAGGGAGGGGGTCACAGAGCCAGGGAGGGGTGTTGGGTTGGAGGGGGTCACAGACAGCGAGGGGTGTTGGGTTGGAGGGGGTCACAGAGACAGGGAGGGGTGTGTAGGGGGGAGCGAGAGGGGTCACGGGGAGGGGTGTTGGGCCCAGAGGGGAGTGAATATGGACACGTGAACAGACGGAGATGCCCGGACCAAGTGCCAGTGAATGGGACTGGTGTTAGGGGGCAGCATGGACAGGATGGGCTGCAGGGCCTTGTTACCCCTTGGTGACTGTGTGACTGAGACCAGAGCAGAGGCAGAGCAGGTGAGGACCCTGGTTTTCAGGGAACTGCTGGCTCTCTCACACGCAGGCAGCTGTGCACTTACTCCCCTGTGCCTGACAGAGACAGTGTACCTGTGCTTTCCTTCTCAGTCTACCGGATCAAAGTGACTGCAGAGCAACCTCCCCGACCCTCATGGGGGAGGATCGCTCGATGGTTTGTTCCTTATCTGTCTGGCGTCAGATGTGTCTGGGTGGGGGACCCTCTCCCCCCACCCCCCTCCCCACCAATCACCCTGTTCCAAGGTCAGATTGCAGTAAATTATGAGACCTTGAAGGGTTCGGTCCAACTCGTGGTGATTAGTCTGCGATCCCATTAACCCCCTCACTGCCTGAACTCCAGGAGCTCTCTCCCAGTGTGTTACTGGTAGCTAAATGCCTAACGAAACTAGTCCCTCCTGTCTACCTCCATTCCCCGCACAGTGTCCGTCTCCCTCCGTCCCCCACACAGCCATGGGCCTGTCTAACAGCCTCTTAACCCCCTCTATCGTATCTGCCTCCACCCCCACCCCTGGCAGCACATTTCAGGCCCCCACCGCTCTCTGTGTAAAAAACCTGCCCCGCACATCTCCTCTGAACTCTCCCCCCTCTCACCTTAAACGCACGCCCTCTGGTATTAGACATTCCCACCCTGGGGGGAGAAAGATCCCGGCTGTCTACTCTATCTGTGCCTCTCGTGATCTTATAAACCTCTCCCCTCAGCCTCCACTGCTCCGGAGAGAACAACCCAAGTCTGTCCAACCTCTCCTTGTAGCTCACGCCCTCTAATCCAGGCAGCGTCCCAGTGAACCTCTCCTGCACCCTCTCCAAAGCCCCCCGCACCCTGTCCAAAGCCCCCCACACCCTCCCTGTAATGGGGGGGGGGGGGGGGGGGGCGACCAGAACTGCACACAGTGCAGCCCAGACCAGAGTTTTATACGTCTGCAACGTGACTTCCCGACTCTTGTACCTGACACCCCGACCGATGAAGGCCAGCGCGCCGTACGCCTTCCTCACCGCCCTGTCAACCTGTGTGGCCACTTTCAGGGGAGCGGTGGGCTCGGACCCCTTAGATTCCTCTGTACACTGAACATTTGGCCTACCTTGTGCATGGAGCCTATTTACACCAATCGCATTTGCCCACATTAGGCCTGGTCTAAACGATGTAATTGTATTCACCACCATCACCACTTCCTCTGGCAGCTCGTTCCAGACAACCACCACCCTCTGTGGAAAACCTACCCCTCAGGTCCCCCTTCCAGGTAGGCAAACAGTATCATCAGGGACGTCTGCCACCTCAGTCACTCCCTTCTCTCTCTCCCACCTTCTGGGAGCAGACACAGGAGCTTGAGTCCGGATGTCCAGACCCAAGGACAGCTTCGTCCAGAGAAACCAAGGACTACAGATGCTGGAGGAGCTCAGCAGGCCAGGCAGCATCCGTGGAGAAATGCAGGTGGTCAACGTTTCTGGTCGGGACCCTTCGTCAGGACTGGAGGTAGGGAGGGGTGGAAGCCCAATATATATGGGAGGGAAAGCAGAGCAGTGATAGGTGGACAAAAGAGGGGAGGTGGGGTGGGCACAAGGTGGTGATAGGTAGATGCAGGTAAGAGATGGTGTTGGGCAGGTGCGGGGGAGGAGGGGAGAGCAGATCCACTGGGTGATGGGTCAATGAAAAGGGGGGGTAGAAAAATGAGAGATAGTCTAGGAAAGGGAAGAAAAGAAGAGGCATAATTGTTGGGGGGGGATTACTTGAAGTTGGAGAATTCAATGTTCATGCCGTCAGGCTGCAAGGTTCCCAGATGGAAAATGAGCTGCTGTTCCTCCAGTTTGCGCTTGGAATTCTCCTGGCAGTGGAGGAGGCCGAGGACTGACATATCAGTGATAGTGTGGGAGGGGGAGTTGAAGTGACCGGCAACGGGGAGATGCAGGTCGCGGTTACGGACAGAGCTCAGGTGTTCTGCGAAACGGTCACCTAGTCTGCGTTTGGTCTCACCAATGTAGAGGAGGCCACACTTGGAGCACCAAATGCAGTAGATGATATTAAGGGAGTGCAGATGAATCTCTCACCTGAAAGGACTGTTTGGGTCCCTGGATGGAGGTGGTGTATATAGATTCAGTTCATACAGATCAATTCATTACATGGTGCATCGAGGTAGTACAAGGTAAAACAATACAGAATGCAGAGTAAAGTGTCACAGAGAAAGTGCAGGGCAGGCAGACAATAAGGTGCAAGGGCCACGACCAGGTAGATTGTGAGGTCAAGAGTTCATCTTATTGCACTAGGGGACCGTTCAACAGTCTTATAACAGCCATGATCCAATCACGGAGCTGCCCCATGGGCCAAATGGCCTAATTCAGCTCCAATGTCTCATGGTCTTGTAAGGTACTGTGCTGCTGCTGTTGCAGAAGGCTAATGTTCATGGCATATATACCTTGGGTATGGTGTGTCTGCCCACGATGATAAACTGCAACTTGGCGCAGTGGGTGGGGCCACGAGCTCACAGCTCCAGGGACCCAGCTTCAATCCCAACCTCCAGTGCTGTGTGTGTGTGTGTGTGTGTGTGTGTGTGTGTGTAATAGTGTGTGTGTCTGTGTGTAATAATGTGTAATAGTGTGTATTTGTGTAATAGTGTGTGTGTCCCTATGTGTGTCTATATGCATGTGTGTGTGTTTGTGTAATAGTGTGTGTCTGTATGCATATGTGTGTGAGTGTGTGTGTGTGTGTGTCTGTGGTGTGTGTGTGTGTCTGTGTTTGTGTCTAAGTGTGTGTGTGTGTGTGTTGTGTGTGTATGTCTGTGTGTGTGTGAGGTGTGTGTGTGCAATGGTGTGTGTGTGCATGTGTGCGTGCAATGGTGTGTGTGTGTGCAATGGTGTGTGTGTGTGTGTGCAATGGTGTGTGTGTGTGTGTGTGGTGTGTGTGTGTGTGTGTGTGTGTGCGCGCCGTGTGTGTGTGTGTGTGTGTGTGTGCGCGCCGTGTGTGTGTGTGTGTGTGTGTGTGTGTGTGTGTGTGTGTGAGTGTGGAGTTTGCATATTGTCCTTGTGGCTGCAGGGTGTTGGGCAGTGTGGAGGTGATGTTGGGGGATGAGAGGATAAAGAGGGAGGGGTGGGGGGGAGACTCACCGTTGGGGGGGGTCATGCCTGAGCCCAGAGACATTGGGGGGGGTCAGTGTTACACAGGTCAGTGCTGGGGTTGGGGAGATAGTGAGGGAGGGGGTGGGGGTGAGGGAGGGTGTGGGGATGGTGAGGGGGGGTGGGGGTGAGGGAGGGGGGTGGGGGTAGTTGGGGAGGAGAGACTCACCGTGGGAGGGGACCTGCCCACCCCCCGAGACACGAGGAGGGGGGTCACTGTTACACAGGTCAGTGCTGCAGCAGCAGGAGGTGAAGTGGTGAGACCTGTGGGATCGGTCTGTGCACCGCGGGGTGCAGGAGAGAACGTTCCGGGGCGGCCAGCATCCTGCGGGGAGGGAGAGACGGTCAGTCCGCTGGGGGAAGGGGCTGATCGCCGGCTGGCCCCCACCCGGTGACACCACCCCTGCCCCAGGGGTCTCCCCCTCCCACAGGACTCCCCACCCCTCCCAAACGGGTCTCCCCCTCCCACAATCCCCCCTCCCACATCTCCCACCCCAGACATGGCCCCTCCCACAGTCACCCCATGGTCCCCAGGGACCCCCCCCTCACATGGGTCTCTCTGTCTCTTCCCCCTCCCCCCACCTCTCCCCTCTCCCCCTCTCTCTCTCCCCTGCCCGAACTTCCCCCCAACGCCCTCTCCCCCAACTTCCCCCTATCCTCCCTATCTCCCCCTCACACGCCCCTCTCTCCCCCTCTCTCCCCCTCTCCCCTCTCTCCAGCCTCTACCTCTCGCTCTCCCACTCTCTCCCCCTCTCTCCCACCTCCCTCTCTCTCTTCCCCACTCACCTCTCTCTCCCTCTTCCCCCCCTCCCCCTCCCTCCCCCTCCCTCCCCTAACCCTAACCCTATCAAGAGTGACGGGTGCCGCTGCACAGGCCGATCCCACAGAGAGACTCACCCCCCCCACCCACTGAGGGTCCCAGCCTCACCTTGCCTGTCGGGATACAACTCTCCGTTGGGATGTAGGATCCAGATCCCATAGCAGTAGTCCGTGGGTTTACACCTCACTGTGCCGTTCCTGGGACCCAGGCTCTGGTTCCGGGACAAGGGGAACGCCGTGCAAACTCTCCCATCTCCAGGGACACCTGGGGGGGTGGGGAAGGAATGGGAGATGTCACTCATCAGGCAGAAGGAGAGGGAGGGGATTAAGGATGGGACCCCCCACCCCACCCCCCGACCGACCACCGTCTCTCCAGATGGGAGGAGTGGGGTCCCAGGGGAGGAGTGGGGTCCCAGGGGAGGAGTGTGTGGGTGATGGGCAGATGGGGGTGTGTGGAGGAGGAGAGAAGAGAGCGATGGGTGCTGGGGTGGGAGGAGGGACAGAGACAGAGGGGTGGGTGCTGGGTCTTGTACCTCAATGATCTAGGCGACGGAATTGAGGGCCTTGTGGCCAAGTTTGATGACGATACAGAGGTGGGTGGAGGGGCAGGGAGTGTCAAGGAGGGAGGGAGTCTGCAGGAGGACTCGGACAGAAAGGGCAAGGAAGTGGGAGATGGGATACGGTGTGGGGAAGTGTACGGTCACGCACTTTGGCAGAAGGAATAAAGGCGTCGACTGTTTTCTAAATGGGGAGAGAATTCAGAAATCAGAGGTGCAGAGGGACTTGGGATTCCCAGTGTAGGACTCCCTGAAGGTTTAACTTGCAGGTTGAGTCGGTAGTAGAGAAGGCAAATGCAATGTTGGCATCCATTTCGAGAGGACTAGAACATGCTAGAGGACAAGAGGCACAGATCGAGTGGACAGTCAGAGACTTTTTCCCAGGGCGACAATGGCTAACACGAGGGGACATAATTTTAAGGTGATTGGAGGAAGGTTTCAGGGGGATGTCAGGGGTAAGTTTTTTACACAGAGAGTGGTGGGTGTGTGGAACGCACTGCCGGCAGAGGTGGTGGGGGGCAGATACATCAGGGACATTTAAGAGACTCCTAGATAGACACATGAATGATAGAAAAAGAGGGGGCGATGTGGGAGGGAAGGGTTAGATAGATCTCAGAGCAGGATAAAATGTTGGAACAACATTGTGGGCCGAAGTGCCTGTACTGTGCTGTAGTGTTCTACGTTCCATCTAAAAGCAATGATGTAATGCTGAGGCATTACATAAACATAAGGCGTTGGTCAGACCACATTGGGAGCATTGTGAGCAGTTCTGGGCCCCATATCTAAGGGAGGATGTGCTGGGGTCAGAGAGGGTCCAGGGGAGGTTTACGGGAACGATCCCGGGGGCGAAAGGGTTAACGTACGAGGAGCGTTTGATGTCTCTGGGCCTGCACTCACTGGAGTTTAGAAGGATGAGGGGGTATCTCTTTGAAACCTCCCGAATATTGAAAGGCCTGGACAGAGGGGACGTGGAGAGGATGGTCTCAGTGGTGGGAGAGTCCAGGACCAGAGGGCACAGCCTCAGAATAGAAGGACGTCCCTTTAGAACAGAGATGAGGAGGAATTTCTTCAGCCAGAAGGTGGTGAATCTGTGGTTTCGTTGCCACAGACGGCTGTGGAGGCCAAGTCATTGGGGGTGTTTGAAGCGGAGGTCGACAGGTTCTCGATCTGTGAGGGCGTCAGAGGTCACGGGCGGGAGAACGGGGTCAGGAGGGAGAAACAAATCAGCCACCATCCAATGGGGGAAGCAGACTCGATGGGCCGAATGGCCTAACTCTGCTCCAATGTCTGCTCCATCCCTTGGTTCCAAACTCGACCCTCCACCCTCCTATCGGAGCCCTCCGTCACCTCCGCCTGTTACCTCCCAGCCTTGTCACCATCTCTGCCCCTCCCTCCTCCCTCCTCACCAGGATCCACCTATCGCCTGCCAGATCTTGCTCCAGCCCCTTCCCCTGACCTTTGTAGACCTGGCTCTCTCCCCTGCACCCTCTCAGTCCAGATGAAGGGTCTCGACCCGAATCATCGACTGTCCGTTTCCCTCCCTAGATGCTGCCTGACCCACTGTGAGGTCTGTGAAATCTTGAGATGGTCACAGTCCTTTCCCCAGGGTAGGGGAGTCCAAAACTACAGGTTTAGGGTGAGAGGGGAAAGTTTAAAAGGGAACCTGAGGGGCAACTTCTTCACCCAGAGGGTGGTCCGTACGTGGGAACGAGCTGCCAGAGGGAGTGGGTGAGGCAGGTACATTAACAACACTCAGACAGGTCCATGGACGGGAAAGGTTGGTATTGGTATTGGTTTATTATTGTTACTTGTACCGAGGTACAGTGAAAAACTTGTCTTGCACACCGATCATACAGATCAATTCATTACACAGTGTATTGAGGCAGTACAGGGTAAAACAATACAGTATGCAGAGTGTCCCAGCTGCAGAGAAAGTGCAGTGCAGGCAGACAATAAGGTGCAAGGGCCATGACCAGGTAGATTGTGAGGTCAAGAGTCCATCATATCGTACTAGGAGACCGTTCAATAGTCTTATAACAGCGGGGTAGAAGCTGTCCTTGAGCCTGGGGGTACGCGCTTTCAGGCTTTTGTATCTTCTGCCCGACAGGAGGAGGGGGGAGAAGAGAGAATGTCCGGGGTGGGTGGGGGTCTTTGATTACGTTGGCTGCTTTCCCGAGGCAGTGGGAAGTGTAGACGGAGTCCGCAGAGGGGAGGCTGGTTTCTGTGACGCGCTGGGCTGTGTCCACAACTCTCTGCGGTTTCTTGCGGTCCCGGACAGAGTAGTTGCCGTCCTGAGCTGGGATGGGATGCTTTCTGTGGGGCCGGTGAAAGTTGGTGAGGGTCAAAGGGGACAGACAATTACCATGTTTAAAAGACACTTGGATAGGTCCATGGATGGGAAAGGTTCAGAGGGACATGGGCCAAACACGGGTAGATGGGACCGGCTCAGGTGGGAAACTTGGTCGGCATGGATGAGTTGGGCTGAAGGGCCTGTCTCTGTGCTGTGTGTCTCTGTGACTCTCAGATTTACTCAGTACTACAGAGCTGGACATGGATCCTAAGAGCTCCCCAAGAGTCCCACTGAGTGACCACAGCAACGGCCACCTTTGGCACCAACAACTGATGCTTTGTGGAAATGCTTTGAAATGCGAGTTGGTGTGAAGTCCCACTCCCCAACAACAATAATATTATTGAGGTCTGAAGGACGCTCGGCTCAGGAGGGAGACTTTTGACTCAGTTGGCTTCAGACACATTCTCTGAACCTCTGACATTCCCAGTGAAAGAGCTGCCTCCCCTCCTGATTTCATGGACACCTGCAGTCTGTTCCGACAGTTGCTTGGGTCTCAGCCAAAGTCAAAGTCGATATCGAGTCTGTTTTCAAATGCACAAGTGCACAGAGTTATACAGCAGGGAAACAGGCCCTTCGAAGCTAGTCCCATTTGTCAGTGTTTGGCTCATATCCCTCTAAACCTTTCCTATCCATGTACGTCCAATCCATGTACATGTCCAATCTGTGTACATCTCTGATCCATGTACAATACATGTACATGTCCAATCTATGTACATGTACATCCATTTGCTCCCAGCCTTCCACTCTGGGCAACCCTTCCAATTTACCCCCAGCCACTCTGGACAACCCTTTCCCATTTACCCCCAGCTCTCCCCTCCAGACAACCTTCCCATTTACCCCCAGCCACTTCAGACAACACTGTCCCATTTGCCCCCAGCCCCCCACTCTGGACAATCCTTTCCCATTTGCCCCTCTCCCCCCACTCTGGATAACTCTTCCCATTTACCCCCAGCCACTCCGGACAACACTTTCCCATTTGCCCCCAGCAGGACTTTCATGCCTTGCCGGTGTAAGTGCCGTGACTGTGCCTGATCCCACCACTTACCTCACCCCCAGCATGTTCCAGATATTAACCCCTGTGTGTGTGAAAACTTACCCCTCAGGTCCACTTTAAATCTTCTCCCTGCCGCCTTGCTTTTCTTCAACCCACGGTGGTGGTGGCTTTGTCGTCTCTGATACCAACCTCAGCCTTCCCGCGATTATGCCGCCCATTCCCTACCCCGTTCCCCTCACTTCCAACACCCCTCCCTCCCACACCGCACCAAGACATTGTCGCCTGGGAACTTGGGGTTGTAGGAGACAAGCAAGTACCTGGAGGGTTCAGGAACAACAACAGCGAGATTGCCACGGACAAGGCAAGTGAAACATCCATCGGCAAAGAAGTAGCTTCTTGCCCCTGGAAGACTGGAAGCCAGGTCAGCTCTCCTGCTGGGGAAATATCCTTGCTCTCTGCACTCCCACTGAGCCGTTGTGAATGCAACTCCACCCCCTCAGCTTGCCAAAGCATGGCTGGATTGGATTTGTGCAAGTCTTTTTTTTAAATTATGTCCATTTAGGTTGTCTGACACACCAGCGCGCAATGAAATTCCCTGCTCGAGTGCAGCAGTTTGACGCAGGGACTGAGGTGTGGTCTAAAAGAAATGCTGGAATGCCAAGAATGAAATAACTGAGAGGGAGAGAAAACGTTCCGATAATGTGGCAGGACCAGCGGGAGGGGAGTGGTTCCTGTGTGCCCTGTATGATTTATGTATAATCTATGTTGTGTGTGCTGTCTGTACCTGTGTGCCTGTGATGCTGCTGTAAGTGAGTTTTTCATTGTACCTGTACCTCCCCACATCTGGTGCACGTGGCAAAAAATGCCACTTGAACATAAAACACACAACAGTCCAGCACAGGAGCACAGTGTCTGTGCCCAACACAATGCCCAATTAAACTAAATCTCTTCTGCCTGCACAATCTGTCTCCCTCCATTCCCTGCACATCCATTTATCTGTCTTAAACCCCTCGATCGTATCTGCCTCCACCGCCACCCCTGGCAGCACATTCCAGGCACCCACCGCTCTCTGTGTAAAAGACCTGCCCCGCACATCTCCTCTGAACTCTCCCCCCTCTCACCTTTAAACGCACGCCCTCTGGTATTAGACATTCCCACCCTCGGGGAAAAAGATCCCGGCTGTCTGCTCTATCTGTGCCTCTCGTGATCTTATAAACCTCTCCCCTCAGCCTCCGCCACTCCGGAGAGAACAACCCGAGTCTGTCCGACCTCTCCTTGTAGCTCACGCCCTCTAATCCGGGCAGCGTCCTGGTGAACCTCTCCTGCACCCTCTCCAAACCCCCCACACCCTTTCTGTAATGGGGGGGGGGGGGGCGACCAGAACAGCACACATGTGTGGCCTGACCAGAGTTTTATATGTCTGCAACATGACTTCCCGACTCTTGTACCTGACGCCCCGACCGATGAAGGCGAGCGTGCGGTACGCCTTCTTCACCGCCCTGTCGACCTGTGCGGCCACTTTCAGGGGAGCTGTGGGCTTGGGACCCTGAGGTCCCTCTGTACACCGACACTGTGAAGGGTCCCGCCGTTAACGGTGTCCTGTCCCCTTTACATCTGACCTCCCAAAGTGCAACACCTCCCACCTGCCCGGATTAAACTCTGTCTGCCGCCTCTCCACCCACATCTGTAACTGAACTATTTCCTGCTGTGTCCTTTGACAGCCTTCTACACCGTCCACAACTTGATTTGACTTGACTTAGGGCTGAGAGCAGATGGGAAGAAACTGTTTTTAAGTCTGGATGTCTGGGCTTTCAAACTCCTGTGTCTTCTGGAGGAAGAAGAGAGAAAAGGGACCGGTGCCTGTCCAAGTGCCTTTCAAATATTGTTAATGTACCTGCCTCTACCACTTCCTCTGGCACCTCGTTCCACACACGGACCACCCTCTGGGTGAAGAAGTTGCCCCTCAGGTCCCCTTTAAATCTCTCCTATCACCTTTCACCTGTGCCTCTAGTTGGACTCCCCTACCCTGGGGAAAAGACTGCATCCGTCCACCTTATCTACACTCCTCATGGTTTTACAAACCTCCAGAAGGTCACCCCTCAGCCCCCTTCCCTCCAGTGAGGACAAACCCAACCTTTCCGATCGCTCCTTGTCACCAGATCCCCACCGCTCCAGGCAACCTCTCTCTCTGCACGCTCTCTGTTGCTCCCGCGTCCCTCCTGTAGTGTGGTGACCAGAACTGCACACAATACTCCAAGTGAGGTCCGACCAATGTTTAGTTCAACTGCAAAGTGACCCCTCAACTCTTGTCCCTCAGTGTTTCAACCTACGAAGGCAAGCATGCCAAACACCTCCTTCACCACCCTATCCGCCTGTGTCTCCACGTTCAGCGAGCTATGGACTGGCACCCCAGGGTCCCTCTGTACATCAATGCTCCTGAGGTCCCTGACATTGACTGTACTTGTCCTACCAGAACTTGGACTTCCCAAAGTGTGATTCAGTAATTCTGTCAGCCCATTACTGCGGCTGGTCTCCCGGTCGTGTGACGACCAGGCCTTTGTAATGACCGGATTTTGGATCTTAACTCGAAGCAGATTCTCAAAGGGAGCTGGAAGTTTGCAGTCTCTGGAGGGACACCACCTGATGTGGAGAGGTGGTGAGTGGGAGCTGCTCTGGTCTCAGAGCGGGCTCTGTGCTGCACCGCTGCTGCTCTCTAGTGGACTTTCAACATCACTACAGAACAACAAGCTGCTGCAGGAACTCAATGGGTGCTGGGTCATGGGTGTGGGCACCCAGGGTATAAATGCCATGAAAATTAGCATCCTGCAGAGGGAGTACAGCCCCTCACAGACATCAGTTAACACAAACTTAAGTTAGCATAAGTTATACACAACTTACACGACAAAAGAAACATAACAACACCAGTGGAAGTTGAGAGAGAGAGAGAGAGAAACACAGTCTGAGCTGGTGTTGGGGTTCCTCGGGTGGGTTCAAGAACCTGACGGCAGTGGGGAATAAGCTGTTGTTGAACCTTGAGGTGTGGGTTCTTCAGGGTCCTGCACCTCCTGCCTGACGGCAGCATCGGGAAGAGAGCACATCCTGGATGGTGGTGGGGGTCCCTGATGATGGACGTCGCCTTCCTGAGAGACGTTTCCTCTTGTAGACGTTCCTGGACAGTGGGGAGAGCTGTGCCCGTGATGGAACTGGCCAAGTCCCACTGCTCGCTGTGACCCCTTGTTTTCCCACACCAGCCCGTGGTGCACCGGTCAGAACACTCTCCACCGTACGTCTGTGGGAGTTTGTCACAGTTTTGGATGATGGGCCGGATCTCCTTAAACTTCTGACAATGTAGAGATGCTGGTGTTCCTTCTCCGTGGTCCGGTAGCATCGGTGGGGGGAAATGGATAGTCGATGTTTTGGGTTGAGACCCTTCAACACCACCTGTGGTTTAAAAGCTATTTCAGAAAAGGGAAGTTTATGTCCATCCTGTCTTTTTGTGACCTGCTGTTGATCCTTAAAGTCTAAACCTATTCCCACCATCCTGTCTGGATAATCTATTCCTGAGGTTCTTGCTGCCTGAATCACCTGGAGAGGGTGCAGGGGAGGTTCATCAGGACACTGCCTGGATTAGAGGGCGTGAGCTACAAGGAGAGGTCAGACAGACTCGGGTTGTTCTCTCCGGAGCGGCGGAGGCTGAGGGGAGAGGTTTATAAGATCACGAGAGGCACAGATAGAGCAGACAGCCGGGATCTTTCTTCCCCCAGGGTGGAAATGTCTAATACCAAACGGCGTGCATTTCAGGTGTGTGTGTGTGTGTGTGGGGGGGGGGGGTGTGTTAAAGGTTTAAAGGAGATTTGAGGGGCAAGTTTTTTACACAGAGAGTGGTGGGTACCTGGAATGGGTCACCAGGGTTGGGGGTGGGAGCAGGCAGTGTGGTGAAGTTCAGATAGACACGTGCATCTGAAGGGAGTGGAGGGAGATGGATGATACACAGGAGCAGGACGTAGTACGAATCGGCATCAAGGTCAGTACGACATCGTGGGCCGAATGGCCTGTCCCGTCCTATACTGTCCTGTATTCAATGAATTATTTCACATCTGTTTACAAAGTTTGGGCCATTGGGGTCTACTCAGATTCATAGAACAATCCCGTTGCCTCACTGATACTCCCTCTGACCTATTCCCCTGACATCTGGGGGGATCCCCCACAGGGTCACAGGGAGAACAGTGGAATTTTCCCAGGCTATTGAAGCGCCCGTCCACACACTTCTTAAATGTTGTCGGTCACTCTCTGTGGCAGCGTGTTGCAGGTACCAGCCACTCTCCAGGTGAAGAAAGCCCCTCTCAGATATTGGTATTGGAATTGGTTTATTATTGTCACTTGTACCGGAGTACAGTGAAAAACTTGTCTTGCAAACCGATCGTACAGGTCAATTCATCACACAGTGCAGTTACATTGAGTTAGTACGGAGTGCATTGAGGTAGTACAGGTAAAAACAATAACAGTACAGAGTAAAGTGTCCCAGCTACAGAGAAAGTGCAGTGCAATAAGGTGCAAGGTCACAACAAGGTAGATCATGAGGTCAGAGTCCATCTCATCGTATAAGGGAACCGTTCAATAGTCTTATCACAGTGGGGTAGAAGCTGTCCTTGAGTCTTGTGGGACGTGCCCTCAGGCTCCTGTATCTTCTACCTGATGTAAGAGGGGAGAAGAGAGAATGTCCCAGGTGGATGGGGACTTTGATTACGCTGGCTGCTTCACCGAGGCATCGAGAGGTGAAGACAGAATCCGCAGAGGGGAGGCTGGTTTCCGTGACATGCTGGGCTGTGTCCACAACTCTCTGCAATTTCTTGCGCTCCCGGGCAGAGCAGTTGCCGTCACAAGCCGTGATGGGATGGGTGGATGGGGGGAAGAGCGCAGAGGGAATTCACCAGGATGTTGCCTGGATTGGAAGGCTTTAGTCATGGGGACAGGTTGGACAGACTTGGGTTGTTTTCTCTGGAGAGGTGAGGGCTGAGGGGAGACCTGATCGAGGTTTATAAGGTTATGGGAGGAGCAGGTTGAGCAGACGGAATCTTTTCCTGGAGTGGGGGTATCATAAACAAGAAGGTGTGGGTTTGTGGGAGGGAGGGGATTTGAAGGGGACCAGTTTCCCCACACGGAGAGGGGCTGACATCTGAAACAAGCTGCCCCCGGTGGTGGTGGAATCGGACACACTCACTGCGTTTAAGAGACATTTAGACAGACGCTGAACTAGGCAAGGTGTGGAAGGGAACGGTCTTAGTGGGGGCAAGTGGGAGTGGCGTTGGGGGGGTGGATGGTCAGCAAGGAAATGGTGGGTTAACTCTAATTGACTCCATGAGCCCACGGTTGTAAATGAGGTCACGGAATCAGAGTCATGGAGTCACACAGCACAGAGACAGGCCCTTTGGCCCAAATGTGCCATGCCGGCCAAGGTGTCCACCAAGCCAGTCCCACTTGTCCACTCTTAACCTTTCCTGTCCAAGTACCTTTTGAGTGTTGTTAGGGTTGGGGTTAACCCTGCTTCAACCACTTCCTCTGGCAGCTCGTTCCACACACAGACCACCCTCTGGGTGAAGAAGTTGCCCCTCAGGTCCCCATTAAATCTCTCCTCTCTCACCTTAAACCTGTGCCCTCTATAGTTCTTGATTCCCCAACCCTGGGGGGGGGGGGATGACTGTGCACATTCACCCTGTCGATGCCCCTCATGGTTTTATACACCTCTATAAGGTCACCCCTCAGTCTCCTGCACTCCAAGGAATAAAGTCCCAACCTGCCCAACCTCTCTCCATAACTCAGTCCCTTGAGTCCCGGCAACATCCTCGTAAATCTCCCTCTGCACTCTTTCAAGCTTAATGACATCTTTCCTACAGCAGGGCGACCAGAACTGAACACAGTACTATAAGGAGAGGTCGGACAGACTCGGGTTGTTCTCTCTGGAGCGGTGGAGGCTGAGGGTTTATAAGATCACGAGAGGCACAGACAGGGTAGACAGCCGGTATCTTTCTCCCTCAGGGTGGAAATGTCTAAATACCAGAGAGTGTGCATTTAAGATGAGGGGGGAAAGTTCAGAGGAGATGTGCAGGGCATGTTTTTTTACACAGAGAGCGGTGGGGGCCTGGAATGTGCTGCCAGGGGTGGGGGTGGAGGCAGATACGATCGAGGCGTTTAGACAGGCACATGGATGTGCAGGGAATGGAGGGATGATGACATTGTGCAGGCAGGAGGGATGAGCTGTCATCAGATGAATTAGTTGGGCACAACATTGTGGGCTGAAGGGCCTGTTCCTTTGTTGTATTGTTCTACGTTCTCTCTCTCTCTCTCCGTCTATCTCTCTGTCCCTCTCTCTCCTCTCTCTCTGTCTCTCCATCTCTCTCTCTCTCCGTCTCTCTCTATCTCTCTCTCACTCTCTGTCTCTCTCTCCACCTCTCTCTCTCTCCTCTCTCCCTCTCTCCGTCTCTCTCTCTCTCTCACTCTCTGTCTCTCTCTCCATCTCCGTCTGTCTGTCTCTCTATCTCTGTCTGTCTGTCTGTCTCTCTCCATATCTCTCTCTCTGTCTCTGTCTCTGTCTCTCTCCTTTCCAGCAAACCCGGTGGCAATCGTGATTCTCTCGCGAGGAATCTGCGGCCTCCAAGTGCATGACTGTGTGGGTTTCCTCCAGGTGCTCTGGTTTCAAGGTCAAGTTCAAGTTACAATGTATATGTGACTAATAAAGATATCAGGCTGCCAGCAACAGTGGTGCAGGCGGATACGATAGGGTCCTTTAATAGACTTTTGGAGCTTAGAAAAATAGAGGGCTATGGGTAAGCCTAGTAATTTCTAAGGTAGGGGCATGTTCAGCACAGCTCTGTGGGCCAAAGGGCCTGAATTGTGCTGTGGGTTTTCTATGTTCTATCCTATCTTACTAACCCAGGGCTTCTGGGTTACACCGATGGGAGGGAAACATTTCAGGAAAGGGAGCGGTGTACATCAACCTGTTTACATCAACAGTGCTGAGGTTGAGAGCTTCAGATACCTGGGAGTGAACATCACCAATAGCCTGTCCTGGTCCAACCATCTAGATGCCACGGCCAAGAAAGCTCACAAGCACCTCTACTTCCTCAGGAGGCTAAAGAAATTTGGTTTGTCCCCTTTGACACTCGCCAACTTTTATTGATGTACCATAGAAAGCATCCTAATTGGATGCACCATGGCTTGGTATGGCAACTGCTCTGCCCGGGAGCGCAAGAAACTGCAGAGAGTTGTGGACGCAGCCCAGTGCATCACAGACACCAGCCTCCCCTCCTTGGACTCTGTCTTTCCCTCTCACTGTCTTGGTGAAGCAGACTCATAATCAAAGACCCCACCCACTCAAGTCATTCTCTCTTCTCTCCTCTTCTATCAGGTAGAAGATACAGGAGCCTGACAGTACGTACCACCAGACTTAAGGACAGCTTCTACCCCATGGTGATGACTATTGAATAGTTCCCTTATATGATGAGATGGACTCTGACCTCACGGTCTACCTTGTTGTGACCTTGCACCTTATTGCACTGCACTTTCTCTGTAGCTGTGACACTCTGTACTGTTATTGTTTTTACATGTACTACGTCAATGCACTCCGTACTAACTCAATGTAACTGCACTGTGTAATGAATCGACCTGTACGATTGGTGTGCAAGACAAGTTTTTCACTGTAACTTGGTATAAGTGACAATAATAAACCAATACTCAACGTTTCCTTTTCTTCCACGTTATCCAAGGTCATTGGGCTTTGATCAGGAAAAGGAACCTTTGCCGATTCCATCAAATAACATTGTCAGTGGACAGCCACGAGGAGCAGAAAGCGAGGCTGAGTCTCCACAATAAACCATGGTCAGAAGTCAATCATTCAGCCTGGATGGTATGATGTCCAGGAGAAATGTCGAGGCTGGTTCTGCAACTGTTCCCGGGCCACTGGTCAATGAACAGGATCAGAAACCTGATGGTATTCTTCCCCACACCCAACAAGCATCACAGTGTGAATAATGTGTGAATAATGTGTGAAATTGGACCATATTTTGCAGTTCGATGGTTGGCTATCCGTGGAGCCTGACATCACTGTCCCCAGTACAAGTTCATTGGGTATCATTCCATGTGGCTTTCTGGCAATCATCCAATCCTAACTCCACCTCAGTGTGCTATACCCATCACCCTGCTCTCTTGTGTTGTTGATGACTTCCGGTGTGGCATATGGCTTTGTGCATGGTAGGTCATGTCTAACCAAACTTACAGAGTTTTTCGAGGAGGTCACCAAGAAGGTCGATGAGGGAAAGGTGGTGGACATTGTCAAAGGCCTTGCTAAAGTCATTGTAGACAAAGTCCCACATGGGAGGCTGCTCCAGAAAGTTAAGTCGCTTGGCATTCAGCATGAAGTATCCAACTGGATTCAACGTTGGCTTAGCAGGAGAAGGCAGAGAGTGGTAGTAGATGGTTGTCTCTCTGACTGGAGGCCTGTGATTAGTGGTGTGCACAGGGATCAGTTCTGGGTCCATTATTATTTATCATCTATATTAATGATTTGGATGATAATGTGGTAAAGTGGATCAGTGTGGATGACACCAAGATTGGGGGAGGGGGAGGGGGGGGGGGTAGCGGACAGCGAGGAAGGCTATCAAAGCTTGCAGTGTGATCTGAACCAGTTGGGAAAATGGGCTGAAAAATGGCTGAAGGAATTTAATGCAGACAAGTGTGAGGTGATGTACTTTGGGAGGTCAAACGAGGGTAAGACTTATACAGTGAATGGTAGAGATATGAGGTGTGTGGTAGAACATAGGGACCTGGGAATACAGATCCATAGTTCCTAGAAAGTGGTGTCACAGGTAGAGAGGGTCGTAAAGAGAGCTCTTGGCACATTGGCCTTCATAAATCAGGGCACTGAGTACAGGAGTTGGGGTGTTGTGTTGAAGTTGTACATGACGTTGGTGAGGCTGAATTTAGAGTATTGTGTGCAGTTCTGGTCACCTACCTACAGGAAAGATGTCAATCAGCTTGAAAGAGTGCAGAGAAAATTTACACGGATGTTGCTGGGACTTGAGGACCTGAGTTACAGGGAAAGGTTGAATCGGTTGGGACTTTATTCCCTGGAGCACAGGAGAATGAGGGGAGATGAGGTGTAGAAAGTTATGAGGGGTATAGATAGAGTGAACTAGAGGTCATAGGTTTAGGGTGAAAGGTGAAATATATAAGGGGAATTTGAGGGGAAACTTGTTCACCCAGAGGGTGGTGAGAGTGTGGAACGAGCTGCCCGCAGAAATGGCAGATTTGGATTCAATTGTAACGTTTAAGAGAGATTTAGACAGGTACATGGATGGGAGGAGTTTGGAGGGACCTGACCCGGGTGCAGTAGATGGGACTAGGCAGAAGATCAGGTCGGCATAGACAAAATGGGCTGAAGGGCCTGTTTCTGTGCTTTAGTAATCTACGACTCTATTGCTGAACACAGGGAGCCTGGGCGGGGCCGTGTGCGTCCGCACTCTCCCGGGTGAGGTAGGGCGCGGCGTGGCTTCCTCGGCTCGGCTCAGCGCTGAGTGCATTTCACCAGCTGTGCGAGTGGGAACCTCAGCAGGTTCTTCAGCTGCGCCCTGAACTTGGTCTGAGTCAGCGCGTAAGGGGCGGTGTTGGTCAGAGCTGCAGCATGTAGCTCACTTCACGCAGTGAATTAGGCGGGAACACGGTGAACCACCCCAGAAACCACAGCCGGACGCACACAAAATACAGCGTAAACAGCGCCCATAACAGGATGAAGTTCCCCGAGGTGACCAGCGGTAGAACGATGGATCTCCTGCGGTTCTGCATCTCCGGGTCTCGTGGCCTCTCCCCACTGCCGGGACCCCGGAGTCTCCTGCGGGCTCTGCCCGCCACTAAGACCTGTCTGATGGTCAAAGCGTTGAGCAGGAGGACCAGGAGAAATGGGACCAGGGGTGTGAGGATGTAATGGAGGAATTCGACTGTGGCCTAGTTCGCCCAATGCAGAACACCGTCTCTTTCCAAACAAAACCAAGGGGAGTTGTTCAACCAGTATCGAACACTGAGCATAAAGTACCAGAAGATGTTCTTTAAACAGCTCAGCACCGTCACCGTCCCCAGAACCACAGTCGCCGTTCTCTCGGTGCAATATCTCGTTTTCAGTTTCTGGCAACAAATGGCCACAAACCGGTCCAAGGTGAAGGTGACGGTGAACCAGACGGAGCAGTCGGTGACCGCGCACAGCAGGACGGCGTGGACATTACACACCGGCAGGGACTCCTGAAGTGCAAACTGTTCCGCAAAGACAATCGGAATCTGCCTCCATATCAGGTCGGGGAAAAGGCCCAGAAGATCTGCCGCTGCCATAGCCGTCAGGTAACGAGTGACACCTCTGGAGAGACCGCACTTTCACCGGGACAGGATAATAACCGTCGCCACGTTCACTGTGGGAATGATTTAAAGTTACAACAAATTGTAAAGATCAGAAGAGGTTCGCCGGGTGACTGGACGTTCTGGCGAATAAGGCGAGATGGTTTCAGCTAATCAGGACGGGCTAGACCAAGGAAACAAGCCCAGGCATCTGCTCCTGATCAGTACAAACAGTCCTCTGAGGATGTAAGGGGTCAGCCTTGGGATTTAGCTCCCTGTTAAGGCTCAGTGACCCTCGGCTACATTCAGTGAGTCAGGTCGCTGTTCCCCACGAATGGCCTGTGATCCTGATGTAATTTCAGGAGTGGTCCGAGGATCCAGCTCTTAACGAAAGTCCATTGATCCTCGGTTATAGCCGGGGACAGGACTAGGCTCTTGCTCATGAGACATACCCACTAACCCTGGGTTAAATTCTGACATAGACCCAGGTTCCCATTACTGATAAATGCCCACAAACCCTGGGTAAATTCTGGGATAGATACAGGTTCGCACTCCTGATAAATACCCACAAACCCTGGGTTAAATTCTGGGATTGGCACAGGTTCCCGCTCTCGATAAATACCCATTAACCGAGTTAAATTCTGGTATAAACCCAGGTTCCCGCTCCTGATAAATACCCACTGACCCGGGTTAAATTCTGGGATAGACACAGGTTCCAGCTCTCGATAAATACCCGCTCACCCTGGTTTTAATTCGCGGATAGTCACAGGTTCCCGCTCCCAACGAACGCCCAGTGATCCCCGGTTAAATTCGGGGAAGAGGCCAAGGTCCCTGCCCTTTATCATTAAACCTTGCATAAGTGTTTGTCTGTATAGACCAGAGACCCAAAGATCACCCAGAAGTCCCCTCGCTCTGGCCGGACTGTCTGGCGAACATAAAATTTACAGCGCCAACCACTTTTAGCTCTGCATTTCCCATTTAACACAAAATTTCCCAGTGCCTCAAGAGGAATAAAACTTCCTCCCGCGTCACGGAGCAGTTTCAGAGACCGGCTTCAAGTCTGCAACAAAGAGACAGTTTCTCCAAGACATCGTGAAGGGATTCAGGGATCAACTACGAAAAGGCTGAATTTTAAAACTTTCAGACTGTGGAAAAGTATGAAGTTCAGTAAACTGAGGGAGATGGTGTTGAACCTTACGGGACGGAATGGAAGAATACATGAAAGATGAAATTCAAAACACGAAGGATAAGTTATATATTTTCCCGGCGACACGAGCAGCGACGCTAAATGACACCAATGCAGAGTGGTAAGAGGTGCATAGAACAGGGGTGTCTGGAAATGTTATGCAAAACGAACATTGCTGGAACGGGCGGAAAGGAAAAGACCAGTTGCCAGAAATGGGAAAGTGGTTTCCATCGAGGACTGGGGAGGGATGTGCCCACAGGATAAAGGCGACAGAGCAGATCCGCAAGGAAGTCATTCAATCCTTCGTGATATCGCGGTTTACAAGTAGAAAGACGGAGGGAAAAGATCCAGGGCGCGATGAGCAAAGGTCGCGTCTAAATGTCGATAGAACAGGGACAGATTTTGTGGCCAGTTCACAGTTCGTGTCGGTTCAATATTAGACACTTAATAGATTGACTCTGACTCGCTGTATTTCTGTCTGTGCCCCTCTCTATTGCCCCCCCCCATTGGAATGATCCAATTTCACCACGTGACCCCTCGTTTACTCTTCCTTGAGTTTGTCGACATTTCCGAGTTGGCTTTGAACTTTGAATTTATGCATCGTGTAACCAAATACATTGCACTAAAGACTCCGGGATCCACACGAGTGCAGAGAGAACTCTACGACCTCATTATGCACATTTTAAACAACGGGCCTTTGTAAACAAAATGAAACTGCAGATGATTGGAATCTAAAGCACAGCGAAAACACTGGGCTCTCTGCAGGTCAAGCGGTATTTCTGGAAAGCAGCAGCCACCGTCTGAGATCGACAGCCTTCCTCGGAACAGTTTATAGACTCTTGCACTCTTGGCCTTGCGACAGAACATGTAATTTCACTTTACTTCTGTTCCGATAACAGTTTATCTGTTGGGAGATGGGAAAGATCGTAACGACTGCATAGTGTCAACGATCTGAAACGTTAACTATGTTTCTTCCCTTGTTTTACCTCAATAGCACAATCTTCATTCTGTGTCTAAAGTCTTGTGACTTTAAAATGGAGTCCCGCATATCCTATTCACCGCCAGTAAAATACATCAAGTGGAAGGAATGTTCCTGTCAAATTCTCAGAATACCTCCCGCCTATTTAAATCAAATATTCCCCAAAAAGGGCCGTCTCTGAACCAACGTCCATTTAACCGAGTACACGGTAGTCATGGTACTGTGCACTATCCGATAGTGGGAGGTTACAGTGAAGCCTAGGACCTCGCTGGATCTGGGGCAGCAATACTCACAGACGGTATATCCTAGGAAGCCGCCATCCATGTCATCGGTATTGGATCGCTAGTCTGAAGAGGATTCCGTTAATCCCATTTCAACGTATCCCAGTTGCTAAATTTCGCTTCTTGTGAGGGACTATTTCTTTCCACCTGATCGAATTGCACTTTTCAAATGCTAACATGCTTCGTAAGTTTTTATCCCTCTTTACCCACCTAAGCTGTTCTCTACTTCCTATACACTCAGGACTGCGTGGCCAGATTCTGCTCTAACTCTATCTACAAGTTTGCAGGTGACACCACTGTAATGGGCTGAATCTCAAATAACGACGAGTTGAAGCACAGGAAGGAGATGGAGAGCTTAGTGACATGGTGTCATGACAACAACCTTTCCCTCAATGTCCGCAAAACAAAAGAGCTGGCCATTGACTTCAGGAAAGGGGGCGGTGTACATGCACCTGTCTACATCAATGGTGCTGAGGTCGAGAAGGTTGAGAACTTCAAGTTCCTGGGAGTGAACATCACTAATAGCCTGTCCTGGTCCAACCATGTAGATGCCACGGCCGAGAAAGCTCACCAGCGCCTCTACTTCCTCAGGAGGCTAAAGAAATTTGGCACGTCCCTGTTGACCCTCACCAATTTTTACCGGTGCCCCACAGAAAGCATCCCATCCGGATGCATCACGGCTGGGGACGGCAACTGCTCTGCCCGGGACCGCAAGAAACTGCAGAGTTGTGGACACAGCCCAGCCCATCACAGAATCCAGCCTCCCCTCCGCGGACACCGTCTACACTTCCCGCTGCCTTGGGAAAGCAGCCGACATAATCAAAGACCCCCACCCACCCCAAACCTCGGGACATTCTCTCTTCTCCCCCCTCCTGTCGGGGCAGAAGATACAGGAGCCTGAGGGCACGTACCACCAGGCTCAAGGACAGCTTCTACCCCGCTGTTATAAGACTATTGAACGGTCCCCCAGTACCATAAAATGAACACTTGACCTCAATCTACCTGGTCGTGGCATCCTGTTCAGCACAGACATGGTGGGCCGAAGGGCCTGGCTCTGTGCTGTTCCACGTTAACAGAGGATAACAAAACGTGCGAGAAACACTCGAAAGGTCAGACAGAAATGGGATAAATGATCAGATTTAACGTTTCCGGTCGAAGACCTTTCTCGCGTGTTAACGAGTAGGTTCCATCAATAATCGGAAGGCAGGCGGCATAAGGTTTTATAAAAAGTAAGTACAACCGAGCGCCCCAACTTAATTTCACAGAATAGTGGCGAGACCGCTCCTGGAATATTGCGTGTAGATCTGGTCAGCTTAGCATGGGAAACGCAGTGTGCATTTCAGCGAAGGTTTGGTACCTCAGATCAGGAGCCCGTCATGTGAAGAGCGGTTAAACGGACTGGACCATCACTTTGGATTCGGAAGAATGAGGCAAGACCAGTGAAAGGAGAGACGGTGTGGTTCGGGGGAGTGGGGGGTGGGGGTGTGTGGAGAGATAACGTTTGCTGTGTCGAGAACCAGGAGTCAGTCTCAAAACAAGGGGTCGAGAATTGAGGACGGAAGTAAGAAGAAATATATTCAATCAGAACGCACTACATCTGTGGATTCCCACTGCAGTCGGGATGTATTGAGGTAGGAAGCAATGGCCCACTCTGAAACATCTCCCGTGGCGTCCGAGGCTTCAACAACAGATTCTAATTGTTACTATGGAACAAGAGAAGAGACCTGGCCTAAAACAGTGAAATACCCTTGTGGGAAGACTTGGTTATGAGACCCACCTGCGAAAACAGTCTGTTCCTCCTTGTCTGATGTGCTTCGTTGCCATTTCAGGACTCCAAACCTTCTGAAAGATTGGCGTGAAAAACAGACAGGATAAGAAACAAAATCGAGTCTATCGGCACCGATAGAGCACATGGCAACAAGTATCGCAGCAGGAAGCAGCCCGAATTCAGAACTCACAACTGCAACCCACGGAAGTGATCCTGCAGTTTTTACCTCACGTGGGTAGTATCCGAGTCCAAGTCCCCAACTTTCTCATTTAATGCATTAAATAGCAAGTAAGGACACTGCTAAATGCAAGGTGATCGAGAGTTCACGGCTTAATTGAATGTCTGTACACTTAAATGATCTGACTATTAAAACATCGAGTTAAATTATTAAATACTATTAAAATATCAATATTAAAATATTGGGTTTAGTAAGATGTTTTTCTGTATGCCCACCATGCTAGTTAACCCCTGATGGAGGCAAAGTGTTCTACTTATCTTCAGGCCTGAAAAACGTGACGCCACTTTCAGGGAAGTATGTACTTGTAGTCCTAGGTCCCTCTGTTCTACAAAACGCATAAGTGCCCTACTACTCACTGTGAAAGTCCAACTCTGGTTTGAGTTCAAAATGCGACATCTCGCACTTAACAGAATTAAACTCCACTCGCCGTCACTAGGCGCACTTACCCAGTTGATCAAGATCCTCCTGTAATTCTTGATAACCTTCCCCACTGTCAACAACACCGCCTATATGCAAACTTACTAACCAGGTCTTGTACGTTTTCATCCAAGTCATTGATAAAGATGACAAAAAATGGGTCCAGCACTGAGACCTGGAGAGCGCCACTAGTCACGGACCTCAAGTCCGAGAAACAACCTTCCACCATCTCCCTCTGCCTCCTACCATCAAGCCAATTCTGTATCCAGTTAGTTCGCTTTCCCTGGACCCTATGTGATCTAACTTTGCATAGCAGCCTACCACGTGGAACTTTATCAAATGCCTTGCTGAAGCCCATATAAACCACGTCTGCCCTGATCAACCTTCTTGGCTAATACAACAAAACACAAATTCGTGAGACCCGATCTCCCAAGCACAAAGCTATACTGACTATTCCGAATCAACCCTCGTCTTTCCAAAGGTGCGTACGTCTTACACCTCAGAATTCCCTCCAAAAACTTACCTGCCACAAGGCTACTGGTCCATAGTTCCCAGGTTTGTTTCTGTATCCCCGCTTAAATAAGGGCACATCATTAGCCACTCTCCAGTCTTCTACCACCTCACTCGACACCAAGGCTGATAAATATATCTCGGCCTGGGCTCCCACAATTCCTCCTCCAGTTTCCCAGTGTTCTTGGATGCACCTAATCATGCCCCGGAGATTTATCTGCCTTCATACGTCCAGCATCTCCTCTACCATAATGTGGACTTTCCTCAGGACATCCCCATTAACTTTTCCTGGTCTTCAAGTTTATTATTGTCATAGGCAGACATACACAAGTTATATGTACCATGAAAATTAGCTTTTATCAGCAGCAGTACAGTACATTACAAGACGAGGACAAACTAGTTAACAGACTTAACAAATTATATGTAATGCACCGAGTCTTATCATAGAATGTAAACGTTGGGACGTTATGTTGCAAATTTACAAAACACTGATGAGGCCACACTTGGAGTATTGTGTGCAGTTCTGGTCACCACACTGTAGGAAAGATGGAACTATCTGGAGACAATGCAGAGGAGATTTACCAGAACGTTGCGTGGATTTGGGAACTTCAGTTAAGGGGAGAGATCGGATGGGCTTGTTTCCCTGGAGCAGAGGTCGGAGGGTGGTCTGAGAGAGGTATACAAATTCAGGAGAGGCATGGAAAGGGTTGATAATCACAGCTTTCCCCATAGGGGTATCAAAACCAAGAGTACATGGGCTTAAGGTGAGAGGAAGGCATTTTGAAAGATATCTGAGTGGACAAGGTTCCGGCAAAGAGTAGTTGATATCTGGAACTTGTCAGAGGAGACAGAATCAGATCAGGCATACAAGATACCGTCACGGTACTGGAGAACAGGATTAGTGTAGATGAGCAAAGTGATCCAGGTGGACGTGGTGATTGGAAGCACAGGTCTTTGTACTATACCACTCTAGCTCCGTCACACTACATTCTGCAGACAGCAGTCCCAGGTTCTTCTCGTTACAGGTGAAATCCCAAACCCCGTTCCCACTGGAGTAATCCTGCAACCTGTGTTTGACCACCTTAAGGCTCGGTGCCTCGATAGAATACACAACTGCCTCTGCAGGATAACCAGTGGCTTTTCCAACACAAGAACTTCTTCCCGACATTTTTCAGTCAAACAGGTCAGTGGAGACAGAAGCCAATGAGTATTTAAACTCAAAAAACAGAACATCTGGAAATGGGAGATTCAGGAATCAGCTGTAGAGACAGAAGCAGTGTCACGGACACGTTGTCCTCAGAATTGGAAAAGGATGTAGGCTCAGAGAGAAAGGATTAAAGGAATGTCGGAAGAAAGGGCTCAAGGCAGAAACAACTGAAGGACAAAAAGCACCGAGGCTGGGTGGTGAAGACATTGGGGTTCAAAGTAAGGAACCATGGATGTACGCGTGAGCAGAATCAAGATCAGAAATTGCTTCTCAGAATGTCCGATAATCTGAGCGAAATGTTTGCGTTCCAACGAGAGATGTGGGATCTGAAGCACTGCTTCTCCTTCCACGGATGTAGCAGAGTTTTCCCAGAATTTCTTGGGTTTATTTGGGATTTTCAGAGTCTGTAGCTTTCATTTTCTCCACCATCCCGACATTCCCTCCATACCGGGTCCATTGCAGGGACACCCCCTGTACCTCCAGGAAGGAATTGGACACAGTTCCAGTTAGGTCCCGAGTTAAACATACTGCTCCATTTACACAGAGCGTGGTGGGTGCCTGGAATGGGGGTGGAGGCAGATACGATAGAGGGTTTGAGAGGCTCAGAAAGGTACGTGAATGTGCAGGGAATGGAGGGAGACGGACATTGTGAAGGCAGAGGGGATTAGTTCAGTTAGGCATTTAATGACTCGTTTAATTAGTTCGGCACAACATTTGGGCCGAAGCGTCTGATTCTGCTGTAGTGTTGGATGTTCTAAGCTTTGTACATTTATCCTAACAACATTCCTAAAATCAGTAATTAGTATTGCATCAGTGAATAGTTCTTTCCTCCCAATGGAAAAAATGCACCCACGTCCTTACAGCCCAACTATGTTGTGTACACTTAACTATCCTTCCCCGAATCAATTGACTACCATCTTTATCCCAACATGTTTCGTAGGATTACCAAGTGTAAGTCCACCTTCCTTTGGTATTAGAGTCATCACCTTTTCGATATTAATGAACCCCAACAGATTTGGGATGATCTATATAGGCTAGGCTCT
This sequence comes from Pristis pectinata, assembly GCF_009764475.1. Taxonomy (NCBI): domain Eukaryota; kingdom Metazoa; phylum Chordata; class Chondrichthyes; order Rhinopristiformes; family Pristidae; genus Pristis; species Pristis pectinata. The sequence continues at coordinate 5,313 of NC_067450.1, read as the reverse complement.
CAGTTGTCCACCAGGACCACCTCTACACCCGAAGAGATAAAGATTCTCCATGCTCGCACTTTGTCGGAGAGCTTCTGTGTCGGATTCCCTCTAATATACCTGTCCTTGTGTATTGAAAATATTTTTCCAGTGGGAATACCATTTATTTCTTCTTTAGCCACTCTTGATTTTAAACAAGGAAACAAACACGTCCTTCTAGTAACTTTAAGGTTTATTTGCTTTGTTTCCACCTTTAACTTTCACCTGTGGCACTCTGGCCTCCACCCATCGTTCCACATTTCCCCATTGACCCTCGCTGCAACCTCAGTCAGGTCTTCGTTATACAGGTTGTAATTGTGGCAATAGGGCTCCTTCCATATGTGTGGGATCGGGTGACATCAGAAGCCTTTCCGTACCATTGGAAAACTCTCTGGTCCCTGCAACTGTAAGAATAGATCTTGACAAGGCTTGACAAATAACTTAATATTTGCCCAGGTTCCTCGGTTATACAGCAGATAGTACATTTCTGCCCCCAATCCATAACGGCAGGATCTCCATTCACTAAAGGGAGGCCGTGTGCGCCTGCTTGGCCGTGGTCCTTGAAAACCGATGATAGGTTCCAGGGAGAGAATTGCTAACCTCTGCAGCTCTTGTTGGCGAACCACAGAGCATCAGCGTCTAGGTCCCGGAATGGAGATAATCGCGTTTCTCGTGTTTCCAGCGGCAGTTTATTTCAGGTAGGAATCTCACACAACCCAAGATTAGTCCCGTTGTCCTGCCGGGACTTTGGAACATAGAACAGTACAGCAGAGGAACAGGGATTTCGGCCCACGATGTTGTGCCGAATTATTTAAATTAGTAACCAAATTCCCAATTAATGGTAATCCCTTCTGCCGGCACAATGGGCATCTCCCTCCATTCCCTGCACATCCATGGGCCTGTCTAACAGTCTCTTAAACCCCTCTATCGTATCTGCCTCCACCCCCACCCCTGGCAGCACATTCCAGGCACCCACCGCTCTCTGTGTAAAAAAACTTGCCCCCCTCACCTGAAATGCATACCCTCTGGTATTAGACATTTCGACCCTGGGGGGGGGGGGGTGAAGAAAGATACCGGCTGTCTACTCCATCTGTGCCTCTCGTAAACATCTTTCGGGTCTCCCCTCAGCCTCCGCCTCTCCAGAGAAAACAACCCAAATTTGTCCAACCTCTTCATGTAACACATGCCCTCTAATCCAGACAGCACCTTTCAGTTTTGTTTGTTATTAAGGGTCAGATATTTTGCAGCTTTTCTCCTCCTCTTCTGTCAATAATCTCACCGCATTAGGAGAGACCCATGTGTCCTTCGCCCATGTTAGGATCCCTATTTTTATATAAAACTTTGCCAAGGTGTTATCCTTCACTGTAGCTGATAGAAGAGATAGACTGGGCAACATATCACCCGCCTTTTTCACTCTGAGCGGCTGGGACTTCTTCCGCTAAAGCAGCCTGGTAATATTCTATTGACCAGACACCGAAATCCAGTTCTTATGCATTAATCCTTATTACAAGCAATCGCAGCAAGTAATTCACACCCAACACGATTTACTCTTTCTTTGAGGTTATCTGGAAATCTCACGTTGACCAAACCATATCTTCTTTGGGGGTTTCTCTATCAGTTCTCTTCAGTTGCCTGTTTTACTCAGAGCTGCAGAATGTATCTTACCCGCCGCCACCCCACCCACGGTATTATAACCCAATTAGAAGCGTTTCCCTACCGAGCAGCAGATCGTAATTTACCCAGCTCGGCCTCTTCTCCACTCACAACCGATTTCGGAAGAATTGCACTCAGTGCAAAGTCTCCGGCTTTATATGGGTGGTGAGAAAAACGTCCTGTCAGGTGACAAGCACAATCATGTGACAAATCACCAGAGCAACCAGCTTTAATCCATCTGTTCACCACGTCGCAGACTCAATATCCATCACTGCACCAATGTTGATATTGAAGCACGTGTCACGGAAGTTCTAATAAACGAAGTAGAAATCACTGAACTGATTACAAAGTTCTTATAACCATTGAATCCTACAGCACATAAACAGACCCTTCGGCCCACTAATCCATGCCGGCCCTGATGCCTGTCCATGCTGATCCCATTCACCTGTATTAGGCGCAAATCCTTCTGCAACTTCCCTCTCCGAGTACCTGTCCAAACGCCTTTTCAATGTCATAAGTTGATATGCACCCACCTCTTCCTCCTGCAGCCTGTTCCAGAAAGTCACCATCGTTTGTGTGGGAAAACTTATCCCTCAGATCTCCTTTAAATTGATCCCCTCTCACCTTAACCCCGTGTCCCCTGGTTTTAGACTACTATGTCCTGGGGAAATTATTCCATCTCTCCATGCTATCTGCACCCCTCGTTATTTTGTAACCCTTCCTCCTACATCCCTGTGACAGTAAACACAGTCTGTCCAATCTCCTCTTATAACCACAGCCGTCCATTCCAGGCAGTGTCCTGGTGAACCTTTTCTGCACTCTCTCCATTGCTACCACATCCTTCCTGTAGAGTGGTGACCATAACTGTACACTATAAGCGTGGTGTAACCAATGTTCTGTACAACTACTACAGGATGTCACAACTATAATACCCAATGCCTTGGCTTATGAAGGCAAGCATACCAAATGACTTTTCACTGTCCTATACACCTGTGTCACCACTTTTAGGGAGCTATGGACTTGAATCTGAATGTGTCTCTGTATATCAATGCTCCTCAGATCCTGCTATTTAATCCATCCGTCCAACCAGAATTTTATGCAAGTGCACTCCCTTGCACTACCACTATATCCCATAAACAAGCCTTCCAGCCATCAACAGCCTTCCTCGCTTTTACAACTCAACCAGTTTTTATGTCATCTGAAAAAACTTGCTAATCGCACCACCTACAAGATCATCCAAGTCATTTATGTACATTACAAACAACAAAGGTCACAGCACCGATCCCTGTGGTACACCACTTGTTACAGATCTACAATCAACAAACACCCATTCATCATTACACTCTTTGTCCTGTCATCAAAAGAAATTGGATTCAGTTTGTCAACACACCTTGGATCCCTTGTGCCTTAACCTTCTGGAACACCCTACCCTGCGGGACCTTGTGAAAATCCTTCCTAAAGTCCATGCAAACTGCTCTGCCTTCATAACTTAGTTCTGTTACCTCCTCAAAAAACTCTATCAGATTTGTGAGACATGACCTCCCTTGGACAAAACCGTGCTGAATCCTTCTAACCAGTCACTCCCTTCCCAAGTGAAAATAAATCCTGTCCCTTAGAATGTTCGCCAACAACTCCCTGCCGTCTTGCCACCTTCTGCATCATACTACAGACATTAATGAGAAACATCTGAACTACACAAAATTCTATACTCTGCTCAAGACACACAACTATTTGGACACATAGACAGTACCAGTCAAAGTACCAGCAGGAATACCCATGGCGTCAGACTGTCAGAACCACCATCTCTGAACTTCCAGCACAAAAATGCCGAAGTTGCATCAAGGAGACATACCACCTGGTAGGCCATGTAAGATCACTGCCATTACCCAACAATGCGATAACTTTAACAATGGACACTGAACAGAACTTGATAATACGCAGGAATACAGGGGTTAGAACATATACCCAGCCCAAAAGACCTAATGACACCATAATCTGATTACTACACCTGAGCTAGTGTTTAGTTGAGGTAGTGAACAAGTGACATTGGTAGGAACAACAAACAATCTGCTGGAGCAATTCAGTGGGTCGATCAGCATCTGTGGGAGGCAAGGAATTGTTGACATTTTGGGTCAAAACCCTGCATAAAGACTCCCCCCTGCAGATACTACTCAACCCACTGAGTTTTTCCAGCAGATTGTTTGCTCCAGATTCCAGCATCTGCATTCTCTGGTGTCTCAACCTTGATAGGAGCCGCTCTTGGAATCGGGATGACCTTAACTATCAGGCACCAGTCAACTGAAGTTGTGAAAGTCGACCCGTGCTCTGTAATAAATCAGACGACAGCAGAACCAAAGAACTTATGATTAATGCTTTATTAGTTTAACGCTAGTGGCAGTGGGGGATACAGAGAAAGAGTAAACAGTGTAACCTGAGCTCCGTTCTTAACCCACGCAAAGATGCACTGGTTACCGTGTTCCTTTATACCCACTTCGTGGGAAAGCTTGGTGGGAAGTTGCACTTACCACGGCAATTGCTTACAGCAAGCTTCAGCAAAACAAGATATATCTAAAACAACTACTTCTTTCTTACTCACACCTGGCCTCAAATCCAGCCATAACTATAGTCACCCCATGGCTGAGATAACTTCTTACTGTGGGAATAGCTGACTATCAGGAGACTGGCTGCATACTATTAACCCTTACATTGCCTGTCATTAACCCTTGCACTCCCAATTATCTTTTACCTATTGGAATTTGGATGGCCTTAACTATCAGGCACCGGTTAATTGAAGTCAGCTGAATCAGCTTGAGTATAAAAGAAAGTTCCTAAAGGCCAGCATTTGATTGGTGCAATTCAAGATAAATAGTTCTGCAGCTGAATAACTTTTGGATCAGTCTCAGTGCAATGCAGGACATCAGGGGGAAAGAAGTTACCTGGACAGGTTGTACTAGGAACCTGTTACAACCCATAAAGTCAGGAGTAAGAGATAATGCCTGCAAGTGAAATATATAGGTTTTTGGGAAATAGTGAATTATTTTAAAATTTGAGCTGCTATATTGGGAGGTGATGGTGATATGTAAAAAATGAACTGTGTTTTGAGAACTAAGCTCTTGTGTGTTGTGGGGGGGGGGGGGTAGGAAAGTAGCTGGTGTTTTGGGAGATGCTAATTTCTTAAAGAAAATGAAACATAATTAATGTATAGGAAGCTGATATCAGACAGGGCTATTAAGCAACAGAGGAATCTTGAGGTACAAGCCCATAGCTCCCTAAGAGTGGCAATGCAAGTTGGTAGAGTGGTAAAGAAGGTGTATAGTATACTTGCCTTCATCATTCAGCATATGGAGTCAGGAAGTTGTGTTGCAGCTGAATGAAGCTTTGATTGGGTTGTATTCAGAGTATTGTGTACAGTTCTGGTTGTCCCATTACAGGATGGGTTTGGAGATGGTGCAGAAGAGGTTTACAAGAATGCTGCCTCAGTTTTTTTCAACCTGAGCTGCTGTGTTTTGGGGGTGGGGGTGATGTGGTTTTTAAAAGTGAGATGCTCTATTGGGATTGATCTGGAACAAGTGACCAGTGTTTAAATAAACCTAAGTTGTTTCCTGGGAGTGGTGTTTTATAAACTGGTGGATGAACATCTGT